>NC_135659.1:53746840-53956209 GCF_964188315.1 Podarcis muralis
TGGCACTCATGCTGTTAAGGTCTCCCTACCTAACATGTCATTTTTTTTCTTTTTAAATGTGTAAAACCAGAGCATAAACTGAGGCAGGGCTCACTGGGCCTTACTCGGAACCTATATTAATTCCAGGTCACGTTGGGTCGTAATGGAGGGGGGGACAAGGAGGGGAAATAGCCCCAGGCTCATTATATTTAGGGGGCACGAAGATCAAGATGATAAACCTTTTGTCACAGAATGAGGGAAATTTATTGAATACAGTCATACCTCGGGTTGAATGTGCTTCAGGTTGAGGGTTTTCAAGTTATGCTCCGTGGCAACCCAGAAGTAATGGAGCACGTTACTTCCGGGTTTCGCTGCTCGCACATGCGCAGACACTCAAAATGATGTCATGTGCATGTGCGGAAGTGGCAAAACGCGACCCGTGCAGGCGCGTCTTACATTCTATTCAGGATGCGAACGGGGCTCCGGAACGGATCCCATTCGCATCCAGAGGTTCCACTGTATAAACAAATTGTAAACCATTAGAAACATTAGCAGGATTGACCTAAACACAAGCAGTAAGACATGTAAAGGAATTATAAAGGATAAATTTGTAAAAATGATAAATTTGGATATGCAGTAAGAATATGACAGAAAAATAAGAAATCGCAGAAAGGGAGGGAGGGAAGTCGCAGAAAATATTATTCGATTTGTGTAGATTTATATTCGTTGTTGAATGTTCTAAAATGGAAAAATGGGGGGAAAATATTTTTTTAAAAAGATTTTTAGAGGGCACAAACCAGTCGTCCCCACACAGAGATCCCTGTCATGCCCTGCCTCACCGTCATGTCCCCAACCCCCTCACTGAATTCCCTCCTGGCCAGTGTTGAGGGGATTCGTCTGCCGAGGGCTGCAGTGGCTGGCCATGCTTCTCCCTGCGAGGGCAGACAGGTGGAGCAGTGCAGCCCCACTTGGTTCCAGCGGTGAGGTCTGGGCTGGAGCAGGGGCTGCATGAACCCTCTGCGTCCTGCGCACATGCGCCCACTGGCATCAGTGGCAAGGGCTGGGCTGGTGCAGTGGGTTCTGTTCACCCTCCTAGCAAACGCCGCAAAGTTGCTGAGGTCACATGCCATGTAAATGTCAAGCAGAATAATGATATCTCTTTTATGTTTACTTCTTTGAAAACTTGATCGCAAGAACCTGCTGGGGTAGTTCACTCATTTTCAAGAAATGAGCTTTATTACTCTGCTTTATCTTCGAAGAGGAAAATGCACATACTCACAGGAACTAGTTTTGATCAGATTCTGAACTCTGTCTAATTTTTTTTGTTGTTTTTGTTTTGCATGCCTAGGATGTTAAAAGGGTTGTCATTTCAAATACAAGCCCTTGTATCTTGAAAGATGCATTGGACAACAAGGTCCTATAGTCTGCCAATGCATATGCCTGCAGACCTTTCTGTGTACCACCTATGCATGTCTGAGAAATTCTGACTCTGTTTAGTGATGCAAGATAGCAAGAAGACCATGAAGTGGAGAAGATCTTGCTGTAGAAGACTGTACAAACATGTGTAACTGTGCTAGGAATCTTTGCCATTGAAAGTGAGGTACTGTATACTCCTAGCAGTGCTTGATTTATAACATAGAACACAACTACTTTATAATATGATCATGGGACATCCAAAAAGTATAAAACAATGCAGCTACAGAAGAACATGAATCATTCTCAAAATATAGTTATAAACGAGCCTTTTACATATGTACCCTAAGTATGTATACAAACTCAGAGAGAGGTGTGAGCTTGCTTTTTCTGGGCAATCTCATTTACATTGCGTCTAATTTGAGACAAACAAACTCTCATCTCCTTATCAACACAAAGAACCCTTTCTCTTTTCTGATCTTTCATATTTGTCAGAGTTGAAAATCCCTCTTCACAACAATATGTTATGGAGAACTGTAGAAGAATAGCCAATGCTCTTGAAGAGAGGCGTGAATACTGTTTCCACCCCGATTAAACAATAATATTACGTCATGATTTATCAGTCATAAATGTGACATATGGAGGGTTTTTCAGAGCAGAATGAAATCATTCAGCAACTGCTCAGTTTTGTATGAATTTTGCATTTCCTGGCTGCGGGCTATGTGAATTATATTAACTTTATAATATAACCTTGTTCTAACATAAGTATTTTCCCCATTGAATATACTTTCTGTTTTACTGACCATACATTCCTCTTAGGCACAACCACACATCCCAAAGGACAGTGTGAATAACACAAATAACTCTTTGCAATGCAGGCACAGGATGACCTTCTGACATGCTGCATTTTTTTTTTAATAAAAAGTTAGTCCTCTGAATCAACAGCACCCTTCAAAATTGCAAAATAACCTGCAGAGCTGACACGAATTAGTGCTGAATATGTCTTGAGTATATTCTACTCTTTAAATATGAAGGCATAAAATACCCTCCGTGATGAAATCTGAGTATCCTGCTTTCACCATTGGACAAGATGTCTCTGGGAAGCTAACAGCTCTCTGCTGATGTGTCCTGAACATCTGGTATTCAGAGGTAGACTACTTCTGAACATGGAAGATCTGTCTTGATGTCACAGGAATACCTAGATATACCTGCCAAAACCAAATCACCATATCTCATGGAGTGAAATTTGTATGTTATACAAGCATTTCATCTTTACCTTTCTTCCATCATGGAACTCAAGGTGGGATACATATGACTGCCAAGCAGTCGCCCACCTGGGCACTGAAAAAACTCAGGAGCTGCTTAGCTCCAGCAAGTCTGCTGCATCACATTCCTTCAGACTTTACTTACTGGGCTGACCGTATAATCAATAGTGCCCTGGGCCAGGATGGCTTTTGGTGCCTGCCCCCCTTGTGGCCAGCTTTGCAGGACCGCCCAGAAGGTTTATGGGACCCGTTGGAGGTATGATGTTGGAGGCCCTGCTGCTGCTACCCCCTGCAAGGGTCCATGCATGTGTAAAAAGCTGGGGACCATATGCGAGAATTATTGCCTGCACAGGCTATAAGAAGAAGAGTTTGGATTTGATATCCCGCTTTATCACTCCCCTTCAGGAGTCTCAAAGTGGCTAACAATCTCCTTTCCTTTCCTCCCCCACAACAAACACTCTGTGAGGTGAGTTGGGCTGAGAGACTTCAGAGAAGTGTGACTGGCCCAAGGTCACCCAGCAGCTGCATGTGGAGGAGCGGAGACGCGAACCTGGTTCCCCAGATTACGAGACTACCGCTCTTAACCACTACACCACACTGGCTCCTATAAATGATAAATGATTGTGTGCAGCTCCTCCTTGCCCTGGAATGAAGCAGAATGATGCTTCCTTACAGGGAATAGGGGCAAGGTTGTACATCGCCTGAGTATCTCCTGCAAATCCCAACCCCTGTCTGGCAGAGCTTCCTTTTCTTCCTTTCTCACAGGTCTTCTGGTTGTAAGCCTTTTCCACTACTCTCACAGGAAGGAGTCTGCCCTTAAGGCCTGGCCTCATACCCTTCCTCCACCTTTTCCTGTGGCAATAGCCACAGAAAATTACTCTGCAGTGGCACCTTGCCTCTGGAAGAGGTTAGAGGGCCATCTGTCAGAGATTTGTTAGCTGTGGCTCCTACACTGCAGGGAGTTGAACTGGATGACGCTTTGGGTCTCAACTCTACAATTCTGTGATTCTAAATAGTGCTTCTAGTGTCTACAGTTGACAAAATGCTAAGTGCTTGGTAATGTCGCCTCAAAGTAAACGCTGTGTTCCACTGATATTTATCTAGCACAAATGACATCGATGTGGAAACCGAAAAAGAAACATACTTCAAAGCTAACTGGAAGAAGGTCATTTTTGTAGTTGGCAGCCACAAAAAACCCATTGAACCTTGAGAAAAAGGTTACAGTCCCTTGCTTTTTGACACCCTTGCTCACCGCAGGCAGCACATTAAAAACAACAACACGGCCACTGATCTCAGATTGCTGGTCCCCTCAGCTTCCACATTCCGAAGGTCTGCTCAGCTTCCATGCCCTGGGATTGTAAATCATAGCAGTGAATTATTTTATTATATTATATTATATTATATTATATTATATTATTATATTATATTATTATATTATATTATATTATATTATATTATATTATATTATATTATATTATATTATATTATATTATATTATATATTTGCTTGCTTGCTTTTTGTCTTTTTGAGACAAACTGGGGAGAGAAATCAATATTAGAAATCCTCATAATGGATTTTTTATCTTTCACATAGGCCTGTTTGCATTGCAGCCTTCCATAGGATTGCCTATCAGTTGCCTCTTCATGCACTTAGCAGCATGGGTAGTAAAATTACCGGTATACATCCTTCCTCTGCAAAACTGACTCAGCCATCCTGGCAAATCTGTGCTCACTAGTGCAAAACAATGACAGCACTGAGACCTGTTAGCTCTTTAGTGTGAGTTATTTCTGAACAGAGAAGCCTCTGCAGCTTTTGGAGGCTGCATGAACCATTCCAGAAATAGCTCAGTGCTAAGTCATGCTGAGCTCCCACATTAACCCAGCAAAAAGAGGGGAGGGGAGAAGGGAAGGGAACTCATTAATGAAATGAGTCCTCCTACGGACTTCTGCTTTTAAGGCATGCAGTGCAGGAATACAAGGAGGCTTTTCAATGAAAGGGTACGTGAAAGAATGAACCTATTTGTTCTGATACTTGCTTGTGGAACCCACTGCCACAAGATGTTATCAAGGCCAGCAACTTCCATTGAGCCGAGACATTGAATACTGAATAAAGGTAACATTGATAGGCAGAGATACGACAGGAAATGTTTTGTTTCCTAAAATGTCAGATGTTTTGAGGAAAAGAATAGTAAATGTCATGCATCAGGGCATGAAAATAGCTGCGCAGACTTCAGTGTTAAGCAAATCAAACTATGATATTGGCAAGCTGAAGAAGAAAATCTGATGGCAGGTCCCTCCAGAAAGTTTTAGAATACTAACTTTAAAATTTATATTTATCTACAATGACAAAGGTTATGCGGGATCCCCTTCTTCCTCAGAAAAAAATTTACCTGTACAGCCTTTCTGTTGCCCATACAGGTGGAGTTATGAGACTCTGCAGCCATCTGCTGCCTTGGCAGACCATGTAGTGATTTTTCTGCCTGCTGTAGATATTGTACTTCCAGAGGATATGTACAATAAAATACAACTTAAATAAAAGAAGCAATAAGAATACAATTAAAAATATGAATATTCAATGTGGTGGATGTGCTGTCTCCCATCTTCAAACACAAATCCATAGACACACTGTGGACCATCTAAATGAAGTCTGCATACCTCTGGTGATTCACAGATCATAGTTTGGGAACCTCTACTTTAAATGAAAGCTAAATGGAAAACCCCAGTTGCTGAGTGACAAACAATGAGGGAGAACAGTTGCCTTTGTCCAACTTGTAGGCTTTCTGGAAACATCTGGCTGGCTACAGTTGGTAATAGGATGCTGGACTAAATTCACCTTCCCCACTCTGCTGCCTTCTAGGTTCTTTTGGAATATGATTCCCATCAGTCCCAGCTAGCATGGCCATGGTTGGGCTGATGGCAGCTTGTTCAAAACATCTCTGGAGGCCACCAGGTTGGGGAAGGTTGGATTACACGGATCTAGCATTTCACCTAGAAGGCCTTCTCTTATGTTTTATGTTCACATCCCCAATAAGCACCACATCCTAAGACATCTCAGTACTCTGGCCTGCTGTGTGTGTGCAGTGGGGAGAGTTATCCTTGTATATGGCTATGAGCTATGGCTGTCAGCTGGTTTAAGAAACCTTGGTTGATTGATTAAATGACTTTTTAATCAACCAGTTAATACATACAATGGGCAATAGTTCACAAGGTGGGTGGGAATTCTGCTTTTTTTTTAGGATGGTCATGTCACATCAGGTCCCATCTTTGAAGAAAGATAGTGCCTACCACATACAATTTTTGTAAGTACTTGATTTTTCTCTCTCTTTTAAATGTTAATCAAGGGACATGTTGGGTGTGTGTGTTGTTTTTGTTTGTTAATATGGGATTTATTTTGTGTTTTTATATTGTAAACTGCCCTGCGATCTTCGAATGAAGAGCAGTGTAGAAATTTAATAAATAAAAAAGAAGTAATAATCCATTCATTTCTTTGGTTAAACATTGCAGCTCCTGTTACTGAGGTTGACCTCTTGAGACAACCATGTGGAACGGGGGGAAATATATGAAAAGAGAAGCGTGACTATGAATCAGGGGAAGTCTATCAGCTTTTGCATATGTCTGCTGTCCAGGAAACCATGTTCTGCTTGCCTTCTAAAGGATTCCTCAGTAGCTGTTCAGTGAGGTCATTTCTGATGACCTCCACATCCCATTAAAAGCAGAAGCTGCAAGGGAGCCCTTGATGGTATTCTGCAAAAATGGGGAAGTCAAGACCGGTTACTATGTTGTGTTGCTTTCTCTACCAACTTTCCTATATGTTACTACGATTAAAGGGCAAAGGAAAGATTGACAGAGTTTCACAGTGAACTATGTCAAATGAGGAAATAGAGCAGTTCAAGGAAGAGTTGTCACCTTTCTTTCTTTTCTTCTGAAGGTGCTATAGTCCCGTCCCCCCAGATAGTATGGCAGGCAGCAATCTAATAAATAAATAAATGCAGATTTGCATTTTTATTTTTGCTGATGGAGCTGCCCTGTTGCTTTCTGTCTGTCATGCAACCATTGAAAAGGTGTGGAGAGCAGAGAGGGGCACCCCTGATCCAAAGGCAAAGATGAAATATCTTCAGGCCTTTCACTATAAATACTAATTGCCTGCCTCATGATGTTCCACCAGCTTTTTGTATTCCCTTCATGCTTCGATGCTGCTGCAGAAAACACATTATGCTTCCATGCTTTGCATCCAGATATCAGGATGCATTCTTTGGAAAGTCAGTTATCTTTAGGTCTCTCCTTTAAATGTCTTTCCCCTTTATTGCAGTGGTGAAGAATCTCTTCAGAGGTGGCTCCCCTATGTTTATGCCTGGAGTTTGTGGAACACCGAGGATGGAATTGGTGTGATTGCACTATTCGGGTCAGGATGGGGCTGAGTGATGTGCCAGCGCAGGATCCTCTCGTGCCATACTGATTCCTGTTTTCAGAAGTTCAGCAAGGTGCCTCATGACTCATCCAACCGCCAGTCCAATCAGCTTCTCTACATGGAATTGGGGGTGACATCTTGTTCTTTGCCTTGGGCAGTGAAATATATTTGGACAGCCTCATACATGAGGCTGTTGAGCTGTAAGCAGGGAGTGGACTAGGATCGAGGTGATGATAGTGGTAATTTATTCTTACATCCCACCCTCTCTTGAAATGGAGCCTAGAGCACAACTTGGAGGAATAAGCTCTCCAGGGCACTTTGCTGGCTCAGATAGCATCCAAACAAAGACGAGCTGTTTTCCAGGGCTGCTTGTTTATTTGCAAACAATGCTGTTCATATCAGCCATCTGCACCCTGCCCAGTGTCTGGCCTCCTGCTCCCAGTGCTGTGGCCGGACAAGGCAAACACAGCGGCATCTGTATGATTTAGTCGCCTTCCCCATCTCTGCCCCATTCAGTACATCTCTGGCTGTAATCAGAGGACCTTGGCTAGGCACACGAGATTAAATAGGTGGTTAATAATACCATCAGAAGATATCTCTCCTGCCTTTGGACTAGAGTCCTTAAGGTAACTTGCAAGATCACCATGAAGTAAAAGCATCAATGCATTTTTAAAAATCAGCAGCTGCACAGAGTTCACATCCAAACCAAGACGTACAAAGCAGTTTTTGACTTCTGTGTGCAGTCTGGAAAAGCCCCCTCTGTGCTGCTGAGGAATTATTGTGTTCTTATATCAGAATTTGACAACCTGAGACAGGCTGTGAAGCAACAATATGCAAATTCCAAATCCAGAGCTGGGAAATTGCCAGCTAGATCACATGAGCCTAGCAGACTTGTTTAAAGTGTCTATACTGATAGTCCAAGCTTCCCCAAGAGCTTAGATTGAGTTATGTCAGTGTTTATAGTCTGGAAAAGAGGGTGATATTAAACACCGTCATTCCATTAAGGATTTCTCTTCCTGTTATCATAAGAGGTGCCAAGGATATTTCCATCCCCGTATGTTCCTTGAGCACTTTAAATCTTGGTCTATTATAACTGAACAACAATCTGTTCTGAAGCCAATTCCCACCCTGAGGAGTTAAGCCAGATTTTCTAGAGAAACTCCACCCTGCAGCTCCTCCTCACCCGTATCTAACAGCTGTGATGAAGTCACCAGCCTCAGAGAAAGAGATGTATAAATTGGAGGCTCAGTTTGTGCTGCAGTTATCTGACTCGGTATACATTTAAAGTCCTACCAGAGCGCTTTATAAACAGTCATAGATTCCCCCCAAATAATCCTGGAAACTGTGGTTTGTTAATGTGCTAAGAATTGTTAGGATGCCCCTATGCCCCTCACATAGCTGCAGTTCCCGGGTGGTTTAACAATCAATCCCTCTTCCCAGGGAACTCTGGGAACAGCAGCTTTGTGAGGGGAATAGGAGTCTCCTTAACAAACTACAGATCCCAGACTGCTTTGCGGGAAGCTGTGGCCATTTGTCTGATGATACTGATTTAAACATATAGTATAGATGTGGTATCATTTGAACATCTTTCCTGGGGGAGTGGGGCATTTGTATGTAACTGTGCTGCTGTGCTAACATTTATTGAAGTCCAGGAAAAAGGAATCTTTACCCAATGGGATGCATTTCCATACATTCCAACAACGAACTCCACCTGAGCAGATATGTATCAAACCTACTTTTATGTGCAGGGGCATGTGCAGGATCTAGCAAAGTCAAGTTTGTTTCCAAGTCTGTCTCTGTCCCTCTGAGTCCCTTCACCAGTGTAGTTCCTGCAAGATCATTCCATGGTCTGTGAAAACTCCGAATACTGTGAAAGAAGAAGTGATTATACAAATGAATTAAAGGCACACCAAAGTGCAGAAATGCTGAGTTCGGAAACTGGTGTGTGTGTTTTTTTCTCCTTGCAAAACCATCGTGGTTTCAAACTATTATTCTTGGCACAAAGTGCTCCTAGACTTGAGCCTAGGCAATTGACTTGCTCATCACAGGGAACTTACAGCACAGCAGTGAGTAGGTGCTGCAGGAAGCAGAGTTCCTCTGGCATATAGGAAGATATTTGTTACGAAGATATTAAACGGGGAATTCCACCTCCCACATTCCACCTACATATCATGAACAGTGAGGGAATAAGATCCGACAGCTAGTACTGGGCACAGAGCCTACGGAAATGTTGCTAAAGCAGTGCACATATCCCATTCCAAAGCAACTGACTACCTTGGAAGGAGGAGAATAATGATTGCATTGGCAATAGGGATTCCTTCTGATTCTATGGCAGATACAAGATGGGACTTGTTTTGTTGGCATACCTGCTGTAAAAAGCAGAGCCAGGCTATGAGTTTGGGATCATTACCCTTTCATACTTTTGTCTTGTCTTTGTTCTCTCTCCATCTCTTGAGGGTCACAGTGTCAAATTTACCCATTGCTTCCATTAGATGCTACTGAGCAAAGACCTAGTATATTATACTCGCTGCTTCCCTCTGCCCAAAACCAGGACTTTTCGTAACTCAGGGAGTTGCCTGCATTCTATCTAAATGGAGAACATTCAGGGTTGGTGGCATATGCGGTGGTCTGAAGCTGTGCTACAGAAAGTTCTCGGGAGTGTTTGTGTTGTGATCAGCACTCCTATGAGTTAACAAGGCCAGGCCAGAAGGGAAAAGGTACCTTCCACACCTGCCAGTCATCTGGAAATAGTATATCTTGGCTAGAGGGAGTCTTGGCCTTTCTGTGCTGGGCAATAGGTAGGCCACATCTCTCCTTGGGCAGTAAAAAACACCAGTGTCCAAATGCAATAGCTGTGTGGGCAATAGCTATTCTGGAGCAATGAAAAAATACTGGGGAGGAAGTGACTTCTCTACCTTCTTGCAGAAGGCAAGGAGGAACAGGTCTCAGGGTACCTAGATGCTGTTGCCAAATTTGGGCAGTTTCATCTGAAGTGCTCTGAACAAAATGGGCATAGCAGATGGGAGAGAACTAATCCAATTCAATTTGCCACATTCACACATCAATTTGTGATTTATTTGTTTATTTTAGAAGGTCCTCAGAAGAATTTGTCAGCATTTTAGTGTGCGTGTCTCTAAATGCACACATTCTAGCAAGCAATTGTCCCTAAAATAATGCATTTGTATATACTGTTTTTGCTGATAGATGCATTTCTTATGTACACTTTCCAATAGCATACATAATTTTGTATACATTTTTGGTTCGAGAATTGCATCGCAAAATTCAGAAAAGTGTGAATCTGGAAGGTTAGCTGAATTTTTGGTTTGTATGTTATTTCTGGAACTTCCATTAAAAGGAAACCTATCTAAGTCACATTCCTAATAGCAGAGGAATCTCCATTGTGGCTTTTATTCTTCCTATCACATCATGCGGTAACCATACTTTGTGAAAATTCAGCATATGTCACCTGATGATCTTGTTCAACAGTCCCAAGGAAATGGGTGCTATAGTGATCTAAAAACATGCAAAGATTAACACCCATGTGGTCATGAAAACCACCCTAAATTAGCTTCTCTGTGGTGTCTTCCAGACACATGACAAAGTCATGTCAAATTCTCCTTCATGACTGCAGTGACTCTAATCTCACTCTTATGCCTATAGGTCACAGCTGTGTAGGAAACCCTTCCATAAACTAGAACTTGCTGCATTTTCTATTTATGGGCACAGATAGCCCAATGACTGAGCTATAAATAACATCATGCCTCTGTTTTTCCCCTCCACCTTCTCATGAAACTTACTGCATGAGGTGTCTCAACTATCATGTGGCATTGTTTCTCAAAATTTCCTTTGTGGATACAACATAACCGTAACTATTCAGAAAGCTGCTATATTAAACACAGTCTTACCCCATAGATATGGTGGTGGTGGTGGGGAAATCTAACTGACACTATAGCTTTGGTCGTCTTCTTAACTCTCTCTCTCTCTCTCTCTCTCTCTCTCTCTCTCTCTCTCTCTCTCCAGGTAACCATTGTACATCATGATGGCTACATACATGTATACAGGGATTTTCAGCCTGACTACTCCACACTCTGTGGCATTTCCCCACTTGCTCATACACACAGAGGGAGCACACAGAAAGGCAGCCATATAAACACGTACATATTGACCCCTCCAGAAGGTGTTGGTTTTTACTTCCCTGTTGGTTTTTACACTTTTGCAATTAAGTATACCAGGACTTATGTTTCGCATGTGGCAGCCATTTTGAGATATGCCACACCCACTTGGCAGCCATTTGGTGATGGTGCCCATTGCACTTTCTCAGAATTCCACATGGGCCCCCAAGGTTGGTGACCACTATGGTTTGGTTACAGATCTTAAAAACCATGTCCAGCATGCGTTTAAAAACAACAACAACAACTTTGCAATAGTTTTACAAAATGAAATTTCTAGGGAAGAGTACAATTTTTCCTATTAGAAAAACTTAACAGATACATTAAGATTTCTGGATTGCAGGAAAATGGATTCACAATGGTATCAAACCCCACGAATAATATAAGTATGATTTTAAATGGTAAAATGGTTGAAAAAAATTAATCTGAGTTGTACTAGATGTGTGAGAAAGCAAGAAAGGATTTATGCAAGAAGTTTCAGGAATCAACTATAGAAAGCTATTAATAACACTTTGAGAAAAAAGACCGTAAGTTCAGAGCCTAAGACATTATTATGAACAATATTGAAAGTGATAGTACCTAAAAGGGAAAAAAAGGATGTTATTTATATGATTGTGACAGCAAGATTGATATATGGCAGATTTTATAAATACCGAAATTAAGAGAGAAGAGTAGTATGTAAAGTTATGGGACGCAGCTGTCTTAAGTAAATTATCATGGGAACTTTGAGTAAGACAAGGAAAACAGTATAATGACTTTGAATATTAATGGCGCTGTTTTATACAGTTTTGGATTGCAAGACAAGATCAAGTACTACAAGGGTAGGGAACCTGTGGCCTTCCAGATGTTGCTAGCCTACAACTCCCATCATCCCCAACCAGGATGGTCAATAGTGAGGGATGATGGGAATTGGAGTTCAACAACTTCTGGAGGAAGAACTTCCATTCTTGAAGTAGTGATAAATTGATTTCTATTGTCAGAATTGTCACTTTGGACGCTCAAGTCTTTGGACACCCTCAGGTATTATGTTTAAATCACTTTGTGCTAAAATTGACCTGCCATGCAAATGTAACTTCTGCATTATTCAACATTTCATTTTATCTTATCATTTAAAAAATAATAATATTACACACTTATTTTCTAGTGGAAACAACATTCTGCTCCAAACAAGTCTGTTTGGCACACACACCCTCAGTTAAAACTATGTCCACAATATCACCTTTTAATAGACCAGTGTCTACATCTCCCAGTAGTCCTGTTCTGGCAGTGCTCCATGACTGAGCAAATTGTCTGGGCAATGACCTCATACCACACACAGAGAGAACAAAAACTGCTCTTTTTCATAGCCTGTTTGTGTTGTAAAGCACCCAAGACCGGTCTGGAATCCTGCACAGGCCCTCCTTCAAAATCACCTGTGATATCAGCTCCTAAATCTCCTTTGAAAAGGACATTTGCCCATAAATAATTAAGTTTATTTTCCAGGGAGGGTCTTTGTTTGTACAAAATGTGTGGGGAAAATAATCATGTGAAAAAACTGGCCATCCATCGCTGTGGTCAATTCTTTCATAGTCTGGGTATGACACATGACACCCAAACGTCCTGCTTTTCAACATTTCCTGCCCTGTGCCCTTGCACTTTTCAGAACTTTGCTACATCTTGTGCATATCCTCTGAAATGGTAGGCCTTTTTGCTGTAGAGTGCTTTAAAAATGGCTGGATTGCTTTGTCTCGACTTTCTTTTTTTCTGTATTGGCATTGCCTTTGCTGATGCATAACGAATAAATTTGTCATTGGAACAAAAAAGGCTTATTTTGAGAGGAGAGGCTAATTCCTCCAAGACACTCCTAAATTCCTTTCTACCTTTGTCTGGGTTGCCTTCCCATCTCTATGGCTTTGTGGAAGGTTCAGTTCTCCATTTGCTCCATGTCTAGAATGCCAAGCCAATATCTGTCTCTAAACTGCTCCTCCTATTTTTATCAGCAGACTCAGTGTTCATCCTGTCATGATAAGGCCCTAACTAATGACCAGCGCTGACAGAAGGTGGCACTCTTCTAATAAACCACATTCCTCTTGCAGATTAAACGGGTGTCGGACTTGGCCAGAAGTGTCTCATGGTTGTAAAGTAAATGATTTATAAACATGTCTGGCTTCTTTCTCCCTAGAGAAAAAAGCAAACTTATTTGCACTATTACTTCCTCCTTTTGCTGTTTTGTGACCAGGCAATGGCAAGTTTTTCTTTTAATTCAGGACATGGTGCAGTGTTACTTAAGCTGAAGCCTTCTGGTGTTGGTAACTGTGCCATGTCTCTTAAAAACAAAATAATTATTAGTTTTTTTCACAATTTTATACATTTTAACATAACCATTTCAAACGTTAAAATACAAGGTTCTTTTGAACCTTCGGACCTCCTTCCCTCCCTGCATGGGTTCCATGTTTAAGATTAAATTTGCTGCATATTTTACCATTATCCAGCTCTTAAATATCCATAATTATCATTAAAAATTCCACATTACAAGTGTCATTACATCCATGCCAGTGATTTTAACTGTTTACAGTGATCTTTTAAATAAATTACAGTTTTACTCCAATCTTTAGAAAATACTTGAACTTCCCCATCAGTTTTGCCATCTCTGCATACTCCATCAGTTTCATCTGCCATTCTTCTTTTGTTGGTACTTCTCCTTCCTCCCATCTCTGGGCTAGTAGCATTCTTGCTGCTGTCGTAGCATACATAAAAAGTATTTTATCCTCTCTTGGTAACTCTTCACCTTTATACCTAGTAGAAAGGTTTCTGGTTTTTTAACAAATGTATTTTTAAACATTTTCTTTAATTCATTATGTATCATTTCCCAGAAAGGCTTTACATGTCCACCACAGGCAACTGTGCCATTTCTCTTCATTTTCTTAGGAATCTGTAGGTGTCAAAGTTCACCTCTGACATCCGATCATGGAATTCCATTGAAGTGCAACGTGTTAGGAAATGACCCATGACGACAGTGACTCTTTTTAACATTGCAATGATACTCTCTTTCCTTATCTTTAATATCTCACTCTCCTTATGTTTGGCGTTCTTGATTTAATTGTTGTGATACTATCAACCACTGTATCCTTCTGGAGTTGAAAGTGAAGGGCACTGCTTTCCAGTGAATCTGCTCATACTTGTATAGCCGGCTCCAGAAGCCGGTTCTTGGAGTGTATCGTTTGGTCCCACAAATTCTGCAACATGGTGTTTTGCAAGTGTTGGTAATATCCTCCATGATGTAACACCTGTACATAACGTAAGAAAGAGGTAATTTGGAGTGTGTCGTTGTGACTGGGCTGATTGCACACAGCTTTACTTATCCCGCTCATCTTCAGGAAGTGAGGCAGTGGATGTGTGTGCCCAGCTGCAATAATGGACTGGATGAGGAACAGCAAACTCAAGTTCAGTCCAGATAAGACAGAGGTGCTGTTAGCGTGTGGTCCTTCTGACCACGTGAGTTTTGCTCCGTCTGTTCTGGATGTGGTTGCATCGCCCTGCAACCTACAAAGCACGTCTGTGGCTTGCGGATCCTCCCCATGTCCATTATTGTCACCTAAGGTATGGGTGCCTTCTAGCAGCTTTGGGTGGTGGCCCAGCTATACCCCTATCTGGACAGGGACAACATAGCTTCAGAGGGTCCGGTAATCTCCAGGTTGGATTACTACAATGTGCTTTATATGAGTCTGTCCCTTAAGATAGTTTGGGAACTGTTGCTAGTGCTGTTGCTAGTTGATCTTATAATGCCCACTGTGGTCTTACTGCAATGGCTGCCTATAGATGTCTAGAATCCAACAAAACTGCTGGTTCTAAACTATAAAGTTTTACATGACATGGAACTTCAATATTCCCTCTATAAAACAGCCCATTCCCTCCCATCCCCTTAGGCCAATGCCTGAAGTACCCCTTCTGAGAGAGACATTCTTCCACTCCAGGAATCTGATGGAATGTGATTATCACTTTCAAGCCTTTCTTCAGTTATTATTATTATTTATTAAATCTGTAGACTCACCCTTCATCCATAGATCTCAGGGCAGTTAACCAGATAAAAACACAGAATATATAATAAAAACAAGAACAAGAACAAACCAATAACCCTCTCCCCTAATTTCCCCTGATGTTTTGTTTGCTGAGTTGGTATGGTTGTTAAGATATCTTAATATTGTTTATACAGAGGATAGCCATTGTGGTGCCCTTCAGATGTTACTGGACTGCAGTTGCCACTAGCTCTGATTCTTGGCCGTGTTGACTGGGCTAATAGGAATTGGAGTCCAACAACAACTGGAGGGCCACAGTTTGCCCACCCGTGGTTTATACTGTTTTGTATTATTGTCTTCTTCTGAATTTTGTATATAAAGAAGCCTTGTGTCTTTTTTAAAAAAGAACAATGTGTCTCAGAAATTTGATGTGCTCAGCTCAACTCAACTTGCAGAGGCAATGTCACCTCTCTTCAAAATATTTTTTCTACTTTATCTTGGTGTCATTTCTATAAGTTTTAGACCACTTCATTTCCCTAGAATCCTGAGTTTCTATGAACTTACTTTTAGCGCTGCTTCGTTTTTTGCACCTCCCGTTCATAACTTCTCATAACATTTTTGCATCATTTTCTTGAAAGTTTCCCAACAGTTCTATAATTAGATGTTTAACATCCTCTTCAACGTTCACTGTGTAACAAGTGTCTGTCATCACCTTGTATAACTTCCACAGATCTGTCTTTTAACTCACTTGTTTTCAAACTGTATTGTGTAGTGATGGAATTGAACTACAGTATACCGGTATGTCTGACAGATTTGCCTAACTTACAATATGAAAATCAATTTGGAGGTGAGCGCTTTAGATCCTAAGAATGGTCATCTACTTACAATACAAACTGAGGTTATTGTGAATATCTGTAGCTACTTTGTACTTTGCACTCTTCTTCACCGCATTAAGTGGGATATAAATGCAATAAATATAAACAAACAAATGTTCATAAAGGTAGCTGTGTGTGTTGATGGCTGGCTGGCCCATGGCTGACCATAGCTGAAATTGATTTGAACTTCTTTTTAATCACACACACAAAACAGGTATGCACTTTGCAAAAGAATACAATGGCTCCTTGTACAGTGGTGCCTGGCAAGACGAAATTAATTCATTCTGCGAATTTTTTCATCTTGCGAATTTTTCATCTTGCGAAGCACCCTGCACCCTGGGTATTAACGGTTTTAAGAAAAAGGAAACAAACTTGCAAGACGTTTTCGTCTTGCGAAGCAAGCCCATAGGGAAATTCGTCTTGCAAAGCAACTCAAAAAATGAAAAACACTTTCGTCTTGCGAGTTTTTCGTCTTGCGAGGCATTCGTCTTGCGAGGTACCACTGTATATGCTAAGGGCAGGACACACACAATATACATGTAAATTTACAGAAGCAAAATGTGTGTCCTCCTGATGGGAACAGGAAAACATTACCCCCTTTTTCTTCCATGTGGAAGAACTCACCAGAATACATATGCAGAAACAAGTAGAGTTCAGAATTATTTGGGAAAAAGCAGTCTTCCTTCTGATGAATCTCAAGCAATGTGTGTGTTTGACACAAAATTTGAGTTTAGGAGGGTTTAAACTAGGAGGGGACTGAAGTATTTAGCGTTAGCCCAGCAATTTCCATGGATTTCTGGGGACTGGATTAATCTTTTGTAGTGGTAGAAAAAGAGAGAACCCCTTTGGCAACCAAAATGATCAAACGGATGGAGTAACTCCCTGTGAAGAAAAGTTGAGACTTTTTAGTTTTGAGAAAAGGCAACTAAGAAAACCTGGGAACAGTAATTGTTTACTGCTGAATTAGAACAAATGTCAGTTGGGTTTTCTGCGGATTGACACTTGTTCCAATTTAGTAGTAAACGGTGGGTTTTCCTGGAGAAAGCGGTGGGACAAAAAACCCATGATGCTCAGACCCGGGAAATAGAGGTGCCACCTTGAGCCAAAGATTGGGTGGAGCCAATAGGGAGAGACATGTGCAACACATGCTGTCAGGGAACTGCCATCGGAGGAACAGGTGGTGGAGGGGCTCAGGGAGGCTGGGAGAGACTCGACAGCTGAAGCAGGAACCAGCCGGGGGAGGAGTGGATCTCTGAGGGAATGCGAGCAGGAGGGAGGGCTCAGAGACGCTTCCAGCGAGAACAGTGGGGAGGTATCTGAAGCTCCCATAGGGAGACCCACGCCTCGCCGGAAACTGT
The DNA here is from genome assembly GCF_964188315.1 of Podarcis muralis. NCBI lineage: Eukaryota > Metazoa > Chordata > Lepidosauria > Squamata > Lacertidae > Podarcis > Podarcis muralis. The sequence goes on from NC_135659.1 coordinate 53,764,302, forward strand.
CACGCCGTGAGTCCAGAAGACGTGTTTCCGTTAAGGAGCTTTTATGCTGGAAACGATTCCGAAAGCAACCACTGTCGGAATCTGCAAGTGACTAGAGCAGCCATGTCTGAGGGGCTCCGTCACAGACAGAGGCTTGTGAACGTGCACAGACTCTGAGGGACTACGCTTTTACGCACAAGCAGCTCATCATCCCATCACAGCATTCCGACAGTCTTTGTAAGCTGCTGGTGCAGGAAAAGGCATCATGAGTGACCCAGCCGGAACCGGAGGAGCAGGGGTTGGAGCTGGTCCAAGCTTGGAAGAAAGGTACCGAGCGTTGGAGATCCAACTGGCGCTGCAGACAGCGAGGCTTGAGGAGAGAAGGGCGCAGGATGCAGACAAGAAGGGGAAAACCACCCAGTTCACCAGAAAGGTACTAGGATTGGTGCAGAAGTTTGGGGGGGACCCCAAGGACTACCATGCCTTTAGAACAGAGATGCAATATGCTCTCAATGTGCAGTTTGAGGAATTCCCTGACGAGGAATCGCGAGTGGCTTTCGTGATTGGGCATCTTGAAAAGGGGGCGCGGGACTGGGTTCGGCCCCTGATGGCAACGCATAATGACATCCTAAAGGACACAATGAAGTTCTTTTGTGCAATGGATCTCATGTTTTCCAGCGATATTGAGAAGGGAGTGGTGCGCAGACAGCTAATGGCTTGCAAGCAGGGAAGCCGATCTGTCCGTGAGTACTGGACTGAATTCACCATGCTGGTGCACAGATTGGGGTGGGACTTATCGGCGGAACCCATTCAAATGCTTTTTGAAGAAGGTCTTGCTTCGGCAGTGAAAGATGAGCTTTCCCGGGGGCCCAGGGCGGATTCTATGGATCAGCTGACCAAATCTGCGCTGACCATAGGAGCGCGCCAGGAGGCGAGAGCTTTGGAGAGGCAGGAAGGGAAGGGGGAACGTTGCAAGGAGTTCCGCATTCCAGACATTCCAGAGCCAGCTTTCCCGCCGGCAGAGCCGATGGAAATCGGAACAGCGCGCGCGCAGTTTCAAAGCCCAGTGAAGGGGGGAAGAAGGAGGGAAAAGGCGCCCGGAAATGCTATCTCTGCCAACAGCCAGGTCACTTTGCCAGAGTATGCCCCCAGAGGAAGGAATGGCAAGGGATGGTGGGGGCTGTGGAGGGAGGAGTGGAGTGCCCACGCCAGAACCTCCTAAACCTGCCCTAGTGATAGAAGTGTCACTAGAGTTGCAAAACGGATACCCTCTAAAGATAAAGGCGCTGTTGGACTCAGGCAGCTCCTGCAATTTCATGAGCAAAGAGTTTGCAGCTGAACACCAGATACGGACGATCCCTTTAAGCAATCCCCTGCAGGTGACCACGATCGATGGCAGGGAACTGTTGGGAGGAGAAGTCAGCTTGCAGACCGTCCCAATGATAATGAAGGTGGCAAGGCACACAGAACTGATAGCGTTTAATGTGGCCACCTTGGGAGGGGCTCCCATTATTTTGGGGATGAGCTGGCTGGCGTTACATGATCCGCTGGTGGGCTGGCATCAGAGAGTGGTTTCCTTTGGCTCCGCACATTGCTTAGAACACTGCAAGGAGGGAAAGGGTTCAGCAGGAGCCCAAGCTACCCTAGCAGGGACGGAAGTAACGGAGAAAGTGAAGGTACCACGACAATATGCAGATCTCAGCGACGTGTTCAGCGAAAGGGAAGCTGACCAATTACCACCGCATAGACCCTTTGATTGTCAAATCAATTTACTGCCTGGGGCACAGCTCCCTGTAGGCAAGTTGTATGCCATGTCAGACAGAGAGATACAGGTGCTAAGAGAGTTTATTGACAAAAACCTGAAAAGAGGTTTCATCAGAGAGTCAAGAGCGGTGGGAGGTAGCCCAGTGTTTTTTGTGGATAAAAAAAACATGGACAAGCCGAGACTTGTGTGTGACTTTAGGGCCCTGAACGCAGTGTCAGAGCCCCTGGCTTTCCCCATGCCCAGGATTGATGACATTTTGAACAGGGTGCGGAAGGGAAAGATTTTTACAAAGCTGGACCTAAGGGGGGGCGTACAACCTGATACGTATAAGGAAAGGGGATGAATGGAAAACCACCATGTTCACCCCTTTGGGGGCATTTGAATATCTCGTTATGCCATTTGGATTACAAGCAGGCTCGGCGTGCTTTCAATCGCTGATGAACCACGTACTAGGGCCTTTGCTTTACAAGAATTGTGTGGCCTTCCTAGATGACGTGTTGGTGTATTCTGAGAATGAGGAGCAACATGTAAGAGACGTCAGAGAAGTGTTGAGCAGGCTGCTAGCCAACCGGCTGTGGGTGAAACTGGAGAAGTGTCAGGTTCATACCAAGGAGGTGGAGTTCCTGGGGTACCGCCTGTCAGACAAGGGGTTGGCCATGGATCCCGGCAAGGTCCAGGCAGTGCTGGAATGGAAAACACCCAAAACAAAGAAGGATGTGCAGAGGTTCCTAGGGTTTGGGAACTTTTATCGTAAGTTCATCCGAAACTTTGCCCACCTGACGGCGCCCATTACGGACTGTCTCAGCAGTAAGAAGAAATTCGTTTGGACTGAGGAGGCGGAGCGAGCTTTTGAGGAGCTAAAAAGGGCCTTCGCCTCTGAAGAACAACTTCTGCATGTGGATTTACAAAAAAAGATGAGAGTCGAAACGGACGCATCAGACAGAGCCATAGGGGCGGTGCTTCTTCTGCAGCCAGGGAAGGAGGAGTCAGAGTGGAGGCCGTGTGCTTTTTTCTCGCGAAAGCTGAACAAATCCGAGAGGAACTACACGGTGTACGATCGAGAACTTCTTGCTATTCATGAGGCTTTTCGGAGATGGAGGCACCTGCTAATTGGCGCACAACATAAGGTGCAAGTGTGCACTGACCACAAGAACCTAGAGTATTGGAGAACGGCACGAGTGCTCAACCAACGGCAGTTGAGGTGGGCCCAGGAGTTCTCCAAATTTAACTTTGAGATTCGTTACGTGCCAGGCCCAGAGAACGTTAGGGCGGACGCTCTCTCACGCAAACCTGAATATTTGGAGGGGGAGGGAGCACCCGAAGAAAGACATGTCATTCCAGAGGACCGCTGGGTGTGTGGGGCGGCATTGGTGGGGCAAAGAGAACTGGTAGAGGGAACGGAGAATGATGAATACGCCCAGGACAAACTCAGGGGACTCAGGAGGGAGGGAGATAAACCCGGAGGTTTTGAGGAGAGAAACGGGGCGTTGTACTACAAGGGAGCGTTATATATACCTGAAGGAGAGTTGAGGGGGAAGGTACTCAAGCAGCTGCACGATAGCCCCACAGCGGGGCATTTTGGGCAACACAGAACCATGTGGCTGGTGACCAGGGAATTTTGGTGGCCCAAGGTCAGGGAAGACGTGCGGGAGTATGTGAGGAGTTGTGACCAATGCCAGCGAGCCAAAGGGGAAAGGCGGGCGCCGGCAGGGTTATTAGAACCGCTACCCACACCAGAAAGACCATGGGAAGCAGTGGCCATAGATTTTATGACTGATCTGCCAAGGTCCAGAGGGAAAACAGCCATCATGGTTGTGGTAGACCTGTTAACCAAAATGGCACACTTTATAGCCTGCTCACATGCTGTCACGGCAGAAGAAACAGCTAAATTGTTTGTAGAAAATGTGTTTAGGTTGCATGGCGCCCCCTTGAGGGTGGTTTCTGACCGAGGGAAACAATTTACTTCCAGGTTCTGGAGGAAGCTCATGAGCTTACTGCAGGTAGAGGTTAATTTCTCGACTGCCCGGCATCCTGAGACCAATGGGCAGGCGGAAAGAGCCAATGGCATCCTCCAGCAATATTTGAGGTGTTATGTCAATGACAGAGAGAATGATTGGGTGGAGAAGTTGGCATTGGCGGAATTTGCCTACAACAATGCGGAGAACGTGTCCACGGGGATGAGCCCCTTTTTGGCTAATTACGGGTGCCATCCCAGGGCTTTCCCAGGGGGGGAAGGGGAGAGATGGAGCGTTCCAGCTGCCGAACAGTTCGTAGAAGAAATGGAAGCGATCCATCGCCAGCTCCAACTTAACTTAGACAGGGCCAAGGAGGAATATAAGAGGCAGGCAGACAAACACAGGAGAGAAGGTGAAACCATTAGGGTGGGGGACCAAGTGTGGCTGTCAACCCAAGGGTTACCCTTCAAAGGGGGTTGTAAAAAGTTAAGACCCAAAAGATTGGGCCCATTTGAAATCACACAACAGGTCAACCCAGTGGCTTTCAGACTCCGGTTACCGAACCACATGAAGCTGCACCCAGTTTTCCACAGGTCATTGCTGTCACTGTATAAAGGGGACAGAGAAGGGAGGGTCACTCGGGGACCAGCAATGGAGGAAAGGGAACAAAGCTACCATGTAGCGGAGATCCTCGATTCCAGGTGGAAGGGAGATCAAGTAGAGTATTTGGTAATGTGGGAAGGGGAACCGGAGTCGGAAAACACCTGGGTCAGGGCAGAGGATGTCAATGACGAGGTTTTAATAGAAACTTTTCATCAGAGGTTCCCACGCAAGCCTCAGCCTGTAGCGAGGTTCCGGAGGGAATACTTTGCCACCACCGACGAAGAAGAGGAGTTGGAGGGGTTCACAGAGTCCGAGGAGGAGGAGGATTCAGCGAGCCGGGACGGCGACCGATGGAGGGAAATGTTCGAGACGTCTGAAGATGAAGAAGATTCCTTTTGGGGTTTTACCTCCTCACCTCCCAGAGGAGAGGAAACGCGAGGGGGTGAAGGGGGCCCTGGAGGGGAGGTGGATGTCAGGGAACTGCCATCGGAGGAACAGGTGGTGGAGGGGCTCAGGGAGGCTGGGAGAGACTCAACAGCTGAAGCAGGAACCAGCCGGGGGAGGAGTGGATCTCTGAGGGAATGCGAGCAGGAGGGAGGGCTCAGAGACGCTTCCAGCGAGAACAGTGGGGAGGTATCTGAAGCTCCCATAGGGAGACCCACGCCTCGCCGGAAACTGTCACGCCGTGAGTCCAGAAGACGTGTTTCCGTTAAGGAGCTTTTATGCTGGAAACGATTCCGAAAGCAACCACTGTCGGAATCTGCAAGTGACTAGAGCAGCCATGTCTGAGGGGCTCCGTCACAGACAGAGGTTTGTGAACGTGCACAGACTCTGAGGGACTACGCTTTTACGCACAAGCAGCTCATCATCCCATCACACATGCCTATGACATGCGTGCAATGCATGTCACGTTTCACACATGCATTGTAGGGAGGAGCCCTTGCCCAGTGCTGTGCAGCTTCAATGGCTGTGGCTTTGCCTCTCTTGTGCACAGGAGGAGTCTGTCTGCCTTTGATGGGGGGAGGGGGGCTGAGCTCCCTGTTATAGAATATTGAGGGGGCTGATGACACCTCTGTCCCCTGGAATGGGCACACCTGCCAGGAAGCATGGGCCGGTGCCTACAAATCACAGCCCAAACAGAAGTCTGGAGGAGCTCAAAGAGGTGACATGATATTTATTAAAAATTATGAAGTTTATAAAACATGAAGTTGACAAAAATTATGCATGTCATGGAGAAAGCAGATAGAGAATTCATTCATTCATTCATTCATTTTCACATAACTGTGGAACTCATGGACATCCTCTGAAGCTGAATGTTGGAAGATTCGGGACAGTTAAAAGAAAGTACTTTTTCACCCAGTGCATCCTTAAACTATGGAACTCACTCCCACAGGAGGTAGTAATGGCCACGAACTTGGGTGACTTTAAAGGAGGATTGGACAAATGAATGGAGGACCAGGCTATCAATGGCTACCAGGAACAATGGCTATGCTCTGCATCCATGGTTGGAAGCAGTAATGCTTCTGAACAGAGCTGGATTTAGGTTTGATGAGGCTCTAAGCTACTGAAGGTAATGGGGCCCTTTATATGTCCAGCTGTCCTTTGTCAACAACAAATCGTCGCTGGTTTTTTGTGCTGAATATATGCTATATTGTAATTTATGGACCTAATAGGAATCTAAAGCCATTTGCCCATGCAGAATGTAGGCACCCTATATATAGAAATGAGCAAACCAGTGATATTTTAGGGAGCAGGCTAGCAGGCAGGGCCCATTACTTACATCATAGGAATCTACACAACACAAAACACTGTTGCTGTATTTTGTATGTTGTTTTATTTTATTTGTTTTTTATCTTATATTTTGGAAATGTACACCCAGGTTTTTTTTCCTTTAAATTTTTTTGGGGCCCCTGAAGAGAGTGGGGCCCTAAGCTATAGCTTGTTTAGCTTATATGTAAATCCGGCACTGCTTCTGAATACCAGTTGCTGGAAACCACAGGAGAGGAGAATGCTCTCATGCTTGGGTCCTACTCATGGGTTTCCCATAGGCACCTGGGCGGCCACTGTGAGAAAATGTCGCTGGACTTCATGGGCCATTGGCCTGACCCAGCAGGCTCTTCTTATGCTCTTATGTACAAGGATGGATTTCTTAGAGCTACTGGGCTACCCTACAGGATTGGTGGTGGGGTGGGAAACCACCCTAACATTAGAGGCATTCCATAGTCTACCATGCTATTTTTATTTATTTATTTATTTAAGATTTCTACCTTGTCTAAACCACAGAGCCTAGGGCTTGCCGATCGGAAGGTTGGTGGTTCAAATCCTCGCGACGGGGTGAGCTCCCATTGTTTGGTCCCAGCTCCTGCCCACCTAGCAGTTCAAAAGCATGTCAAGTGCAAATAGATAAATAGGTACCGCTCCGGCGGGAAGGTAAACGGCGTTTCCGTGCGCTGCTCTGGTTCGCCAGAAGCGGCTTAGTCATGCTGGCCACATGACCCGGAAGCTGTACGCTGGCTCCCTCAGCCAGTAAAGCGAGATGAGCATGCAACCCCAGAGTCATCCGTGACTGGACCTTTACCTTGTCCTCCACTGGAAAGTCCCAGAGCAAGTTACAACAGTATAATCATATGCTTAAAAACAAGAAGAAAAATAGATTGTGAACAATTATAAAATCAAGTAAAACAAACGCAGCACAGTAAATGAAACAAAACAGAAGAGGTGGGCCCCACAAATATATCTCACCCATCAAACTATTTAGTTTGAACCCCCCAGCCCAAATCCCTGGCACAGCACCAACCTTCTTTATTGTGCCCGAACTTTTCCGTTGAGATCTTTCAACTGTGTGCAATGGGCTGAACCGAATACCTAAACTACCCCAATGGTAATGGGTAAATCTTCTTCCAGGCTGAGATTCCACCTTCTCAGATTATAGGAACTTTTTTAAAAGGTTGCACTCCAAGCATCAAGTTTGGCACAGAACCACATGGATTTGTAGGCGACCTTGGCCGGATTCCCAGAAACTGGCCAAATTCCCAGAAACTATTGGTGCTTTCACGCTAAAAATACATATAAGAATACTGGTTTCTAGGTGAACACAGGTTGTTAACATGAGTGTTGCTGAGTAATAGTCATGTAAGGTTCATTTTAGTTCATATTGTTAATGAACATTTCAGGAATGCAGATACTCAGCTGTTATGGGCCAGGTTGTAGTAATAGCTCACATGGATGGGAGGCTAGCATTTTTATCCATTTGGATTTGTGGCTTGCCTTGCCTTTGTAGTTTGGGGCAAGCAAAAGGGCTGACCCCTGATATTTTGCTGCTTGAGGCACAGGACCGTGGGCATCTGTTCCACATGCAGAAACCAGCTGCAGCAGCAGTAGAAACTTAAATACTGAGAGTGGGACATTGTGCTTCACCACATCTGAGGACAGCGAATTAGCAGAAGGGGTGCAGAGGAGGTCCTGCTGCATGCAGAGCTTTGTTCTCCAGCACCTCACTGCTGTTTCCCAGTTTATGTCATCTGAGGTGGCAGCCTCAATCTGCCTAATGGTAGGGCCAGCTCTTGCAATTATTGGTAATGTATGCATCCTATGCAAGCCAAAAAAAAAATTCCATTGGCAAACTTCTGCCCTTCTACAAGGCTGTTTAGATAAGACTTACTATTTTTTTTAATGAATTGTTAATTTCAAGTAACAAAACACACCCATAGAAGGGTGGGGTTGTACAGAAAAGGAAGAAGAATAGTGCCTGGTGGTTGTAGCTTTAGATGTTCCAAGAAAGGCAATTAAATGAAAGTGTCCCTTCATAAGGTTCCATGAGTCGATGGAGAGCCTAGGATGCACCACTACCAAAGGAACATAGAATTGTAAAGAGATATTGCCAATTTAAATGATCAAATGCCTTGACTGCATCCAGCATTAGGAGGACAGTAGATTCTGGACATGACTGATTAAAAAAAAATGTATTGGGAACCTTTCTAATAGGGAAGGCTATGGATCTTTGCCTTATGAATCTGACTTCGTCATGATGGACATAGTTGAGTAAAATTTTAAAGCCTACTGGCCAGTATGCCTGTAAATAATTTAGCACACATATTAATCAGTGAAATAGGTCTATATGGTTTAACCTGTTCAAAGTCTTTCTGTGCTTTGGGTATAACTGTGATAACTGAGGTATGCCAAGTTTCAGGAATTTGGCCTCTATTGTGTATGTCAAGAAACAATTTCAAAAGGTAACATGAGATGTGTTATTATTTTTTTAAAAAAAATTAAACAGCTAATGAATCCATCAGGACTAGGTACTATTTTGGATTTCTGCTAGAATAAAAGATTGATCTAGTGATTCCTGGTGAGTCTGGTAAATTTTGGAATTTATTTTTTCCCTAGGCATTTTATGTAGACTTGAGAGTCCAGTAGTTCAGATTCATAGTTTTGTGTGTATATATTCAGAATTTCTTTTTTTCTACATTTTTTTTCACCTTTTGGCATTTTAAGGGTGCATCACTCGTTTTGCTTGCTTCATGTGTACTTTTCTCGCTTATTGTTGTTTAGTCGTTTAGTTGTGTCCGACTCTTCGTGACCCCATGGACCAGAGCACGCCAGGCACTCCTGTCTTCCACTGCCTCCCACAGTTTGGTCAAACTCATGCTGGTAGCTTTGAGAACACTGTCCAACCATCTCGTCCTCTGTCGTCCCCTTCTCTTAGTGTCCTCCAACTTTCCCAGCATCAGGGTCTTTTCCAGGGAGTCTTCTCTTCTCATGAGGTGGCCAAAGTATTAGAGCCTCAGCTTCACGATCTGTCCTTCCAGTGAGCACTCAGGGCTTATTTCCTTAAGAATGGATACGTTTGATCTTCTTGCAGTCCATGGGACTCTCAAGAGTCTCCTCCAGCACCATAATTCAAAAGCATCAATTCTTCGGCGATCAGCTTTCTTTATCGTCCAGCTCTCACTTCCATACATCACTACTGGGAAAACCATAGCTTTAACTATATGGACCTTTGTTGGCAAGGTGATGTCTCTGCTTTTTAAGATGCTGTCTAGGTTTGTCATTGCTTTTCTCCCAAGAAGCACTTTTCTCGCTAGGAGGACATGATTTTTGTTGCTGAATTTATGATGATATTGCTTTATCTTCTGAAGTGAATTAAGTATCTGTAGGATTTCTAGAGATCTAAGTTCTGCTCTTTTTCTTAGGAGTTTTCTTTACACTCTTTGGCTTGGCATGCGTTTTCAAGATTTTGGAAATGGTTGTGGCCTGGGCTTGTGATCTTTGATGATCTGAGACGGAGGTGAAAACCAGCTGTCCAGAGTACTGCTTTGTGATCCTCTGATTCTGCAGCTCATAGCCTATTTGGGGCTGTTAAAAGTTTGAGCAAGGCTGTGTTTTAGAGCATGCTATGCTCTTTTTGCTTCTGGGGAAGGAAGGAGCAGCAGATCAAAAAACCACCTTGCCTTGGTAACATCATCCCCCCATCTTATTATAATTTTTTAAAAGGTATTTTCAAACATGCTTTTGAAACAGCTTTCCAGCTGTGTAACATGATTAGATGACACATAACATGAAAATTTGCAGAGAGCACAGAATGTTGTTTTCCTCTATACAAAAAAAGAGCACTAAACTTGGTTGTATCAATGTAAAGAAGGGCATCTGGACCAAACCAGAACTTACGTAAATGATACATAATGAGAAAATGCCAAGGTTCCTAGGAAAGCACTTTCATCGCCCTGCTGACATGAGGCAGGCACCATCACTGCACTCTTGGGGACGCATGCAGACACTGTCTCTGTTGCAGCAGGCCTCTCCAGAACGACACATGGTTTGGTTACATCTGTTCTTAACTGTGATCTAGATGTTTTATTGTCTTTAGCAGATGTTTTAAATATGTTTTTGTTTTACATGGCCTAGGCGCAAAGCTACATGAAAGACCATATTCCCTCATGCAAACCTGCCTGTGCTTTGAAACTTGCTCCCTCCTTGCCTCCCGTCGGCAGGTGAAGATTTTCTTTTCTTTCTTTTTTTAAAGATTTTTATTAAAGTTTTCAAAATATTACAAAAAGAAAAAAGAAAGGCAGGTGAAGATTTTCTTGTTCCAGCAGGAACTGACTGCTTTTAATGAAAGGGCTGGTACCATGCTGATTTTATTGTAATTATTTGTATACATAGTATGTGTGTGTGTACACACACACACAATTTCAATAGAATATATATATGTATAATATACATATATATTGTTTTAATTATGATTTTTTTCCTATGTTTTTAGCTGTTCTTATTTTTATCAGGGAAGACAGTGGGGTATAAATAGGATGGTGATGATTCTGATGATGATAGTAATATATATGTGTGTGTGTGTGTGTGTGTGTGTAACAAAACTCAGATGTGTTTGCCACTCTAGGCTCCTTTGCGAGGAATGGCAAGATATAAATGTCATTATGTAAATCAATAAAGCCCAGGTAGAAGAGGGTAGATAAGTAAGATTCTGGGTTTTATGAAATTTTGATACCAGCACCCTGAAGTGAAGGGCAAATGGGACACGACAAACTGGTCTTCTTTATGTCTGTGTCTGTCCTGTTCAGATCTAAGAAAATGTGCATGTGGGTGAGGAGACAGGAACTTCCGCTCCTTCCCTTGCTGTATTCTGCCACTTAAATCACTTTTCTCCCCAATCTAGATGACTTCAACTATTGGAAACTCCACCCAAGTTCCAGTCCTGGGCTTGCAGCAACAGGGAGGCAAGGCAGGGTTCAGCTCCCCTCATCTGCGTGGCCTTCTGCTGCAAAAAAGGAAATTTAAAAAATAGACGCCTCCAGCCTCTGCTTTCAATGTGAAAAAGGGCAATCATATGAAGAGCACCTGTGGCTTCCCCGTCACAGCTAGTAGTTTGGCCCAAATAATTCCTGCTCTCTGTGTTTTGCTGGCGTCTGGATGTCATTCGGAGGCTGAGTTGGATGTCTCCATTCCATGGATGCCTTCCTGGTGACTCAGGTCCTCCTGACACTGAATGAACAGCGGGCCTGTTGGGAAGCAAAGGAAGGAGACCATCAGAACTGTTGGTGACGGTTCTTCCTCGCAGTCATCTTAAGACCTCTTGTCAGAACAAGGGAATGCACTGGCTTGGGAGAACTCATCCCCGGCTGGGGTACACCCTGAGATGATTTCTAGCTTCGTTTTTCAAAATGCAGCGAACCATTTCCAGGCTTGTAAATGATGAGCAGGAAAGACTGGAAACTGAGGGCACGCTTCCAAGACTCTGCTATTATTACACTCAACTGCAAGCCTCATTCTCTACGGCTTTGTGAACCGGCAGTGACACCAATGCACTATCCACCAATGTTTCAGAAATGACAACGGGGCAGATGTTTGCACTTTCCCCTATTTTCATTTGTGGTGCCATCGCTCACTTGCTCAGCACAAACCTCTCCTGCACTGGCTGCTGAAGCGTGGTGTGTGTCAAAGATGGGAGTGACAGTTGTCATCCTTGTGCTGAAATGTGTGTAACCAAGGGTAGGGCAACAGCTGTGGACAGAGAGGGAAAAACATTCTTGCATGGCAGACACTGAATGGGAATAATAAAAGGTGTGGTTTTTAGTGTCCTCTAGACAGAAGAGGGACGTGGGTGGTGCTGTGGGTTAAACCACAGAGTCTAGGACTTGCTGATCAGAAGGTTGGCGGTTCGAATCCCCGCGACGGGGTGAGCTCCCGTTGCTCGGTCCCTGCTCCTGCCAGCCTAGCAGTTCGAAAGCACGTCAAAGTGCAAGTAGATAAATAGGTACTGCTCCAGCGGGAAGGTAAACAGCGTTTCCGTGCGCTGCTCTGGTTCACCAGAAGCGGCTTAGTCATGCTGGCCACATTACCTGGAAGCTGTACGCTGGCTCCCTCAGCCAATAAAGCAAGATGAGCACCGCAACCCCAGAGTCAGTCACGACTGGACCTGATGGTCAGGGGTCCCTTTTCCTTTACCTTAGACAGAAGAACGTGTAGTGGCAAAGATTGCCTTTCTAATATGTAACTGGCTCACAATTTACATTTGACTGTTTCTGGTAAACCTCTCCATAGATCCTTTTCTTCCAGGGTGATTTAGACCAGTTACAACTTTTGGGGGCAATAGATTGTCTTTGGAAAGAATCAGTTGCTGACCAACCATTTTTTAAATTAGAATTAGATTTTTTTCTTTTTTAGACTCTTGACTCTTAATTTATAATTTTTTGTTTTGTACACTGGTCAGTTTTATTTGTGATATGTTGTTTTGCTTTGCTTTTATCTTGCTTTTATCTAGCTATTTAAAATGACATTTTATTGAATATAATGTATTTTTATTGTTTTTGTGTAAATTATGTAGTGAGTTCAATTACATCAAGCACTATATGAATAAATAAGTGGGATATTTCTCTGTGTAAGATACTGATCAGAGTAAGATACTATAAAAATAAATAGCATAGCCCATATAGATAATAATGAACTCCCTTTGTTTCTGGCCATTTTATTGCCAAAATCTCAGCTTGAAAATCGTATAGTTCCTTTCAGATACTGCTAAACCCTGACCAGAATAGGCCACTTGTCTCCACCTTCTGGATATTCTGAATATAACCCCACCCCCCGCACACACACTTTCCATCAATATCTAATATGTATAGCATCTGTAAAGCCTGATACAGAGGCACTTGGAAAGTCTCAAAAGGATGTTTTACTAAGATGATGTTCTAGCTTTTTGAACCTCTCCAAGTTACTTCTTACTAGCTCACTCAAATGATGATAGTTAATAGAAAATCCTTTTACAAACCACATATCATTCTTTTAGAGTTCTTGGGCCTGAATCAAATCAGTAGGGCTTCCAATTTAACTCACTTGTCAATTGCCTGACGTTACAGTGATCTTAGGTGACCTGTTTCTGCTCACATGATTTTAAATCAAATCACAAATGGAATACCCAGAGCTTCTGAAGCACTAACAGTCAGCTGATAGTTGGGGTGCCCTGTCAGCTAGAGATGGATCTATCAATTTCAATTCTCTCAGCCTCTCATTATTTTCAATCTTAAATTCAGTTCTCCGAATTTCTGCATCTATTTGCCTTTTTTAAAAAAAATCTCTTGAGAATTCATCAGCACTTTTGAATATTTTTTTCCTAATAAATACATTTTTATATGCAGTTTTGTTTAAGGTAAGGATTTTTTGCAGGTAATTTCCTTTGATAAAATGCACATTTGTATATTGTTTTCACTAATATTATCATGTTCAGGCACACTTCCCCTCAATATATACATTTTTGCAAGCATTGTTTGGTTGGAGAAATGCACCCCAAAATTCAGATATGTGAAAATTTCAAAAGGTACGAAAGAAGAATGGCAGACAAAATTACAAATGGACTACGCAGAATTGGATAAAATGACAAGAAGGATTCGAAACCTGCGGGACCAGAGATTTACAGAAGATTGGATGAAATATACCAACTATTTGAAGAGCAACTGTAATCAACAAATTATGCTAGTAGGACTACAAGAAGTTTTGTAAGGAGAAATATATGAAATATTGCAAAGAAGAGAAAGAAAAGAGATATTAGTTATGACATTTAAATGTAATAATGAAAATAAGAAATGTAAATCAAGTAAATAGATTGGAAAATTTTCAGATGTGATTGATGGAAGTAAAAAAAAATGTATAAGATGTTAAAGCACGTTTAATTATTGTTGAAAATGATATGTTGAAAATTAATTTTAAAATTATATATATATATATATAAAAGAAAATTTCAAAAGGTAGCTGCATTTTGATTCGTATAATGGTTTTGGAAAGTGAATTTGATAGATTTGCCTTTGCGAACTGGTTCAAATTTATCCTGCATTCCTACTATCAGTTGATAGTCATTGCAGAGCCCAGCACTAGAGGACTCCTGACCAGAAGGATAATCTTAGCTAGCAGTCCTGGCCAAAGTTGGGCCAGCCTAAAAGCCAGAAAGAGAAGTGTGAGGCGGAGGGAAACTGTCATATGCATCTGTGTGTGTTTTGGCTTGAGTGAAGGTTAGGGGGAAATGGCCTGAGGAAAAAGCTACTGAGGAATTATTATTTAACTGAAGAAGAGGTCCCTCTTTGAACTGCATCAAAACATATGTGACCCTTGAGAATGAAGGATTCTGCCAATAAGCAATCTTATCCTACTAGCTGAAAAGCAACACTTCCTTCCCTTATGGTGCTAATTCCTTCAATAAATATGTCAGCTTTGTTCATTTTATTAGTTTATCTCTAGTAGTGGTGTTGATCCCATGTCTGTGCCAGAGGAATTTTTTCAGCACCAGATCAAGACTCAGGCATTTCTTTGCTGATTTATATCCCCCGTGGTCAGGGCCGGATTTAGGTTTGATGAGGCCCTCAGCTACTGAAGGTAATGGGGCCCTTTATAGGTCCAGCTGTCCTTTGTCAACAACAAATTGTCACTGTTCATGTGTGTTGAATATATGCTATATGGTAATTTATGGAACTAATAAGTCCATACACAACACAAAACACTTGCTGTATGCAGGTTTTATTTTGTTTTTCATCTTATGTTTTGGAAATGTATATCCAGGGTTTTTTCTTTAATTTTTTGGGGGCCCCCCAAGAGTGTGGGGCCCTAAGCTATAGCTTGTTTAGCTTATACATAAATCCAGCACTGCCCGTGGTTTGCAGGCTGTTTCAATGGTGCATATACCAATGTCTGTGGAGGTGATTTTAAAGTACAGTGGTACCTCGGGTTACATACGCTTCAGGTTACAGACTCCGCTAACCCAGAAATAGTGCTTCAGGTTAAGAACTTTGCTTCAGGATAAGAACAGAAATCGTGCTCCGGTGGCGCAGCAGCAGCGGGAGGCCCCATTAGCTAAAGTAGTGCTTCAGGTTAAGAACAGTTTCAGGTTAAGAACGGACCTCCGGAACGAATTAAGTACTTAACCTGAGGTACCACTGTATGTATTGTAACTGTATTAGAAGAGTTGCATCCATTGCTGTACCTGCTTTTGCCTCTTACTACACCCATCCCTGGCAAGTGACCCTTGGATGTTGCCTATGAAATAATGTAGCCCTCAGACTGAAAAAGGCTCCCTGCTCCTGTTTTGTATCTTTCATAAAATGATTTGTTATCTTAGTGATCCACAGCTATGGAATCTCCTTTTTGAGGAGAGAACCACCAGGTTCTCTCTCTTCCTGTGTTTAGATGGGGTTTGTGAGGTAATGATTTATCATTTGGGGTCCCACAGAAGAACATCATTGGCAATTTCCAGAAGCCCAAGCTGCCATGACTACCAGAGATGCTAACTTGAAACTGAAGAGCAATGCATGCTGGTATTGGTAGATATTATTTCTGCTAAAAGAAAAGAGAGTGCTTGCCGTTGAAATGATGACACAACCATAGCCTAAGAAGAGTGGTTCTAGGGCAGAGATGAAGAACCTGTGGCCCTTCAGATGTTGTTGGACCCTAAGTGCCACCAGCCTCTGCTAGGATAGTCAGAGATTATGGAATTTGTAACCTGAGGACATATGGAGAGTCAGATAGGATGTCCTTATAACTTAAGGACATATGGAGGCCACAGGTTCTCTGTTCTAGAAGATGGCAAATCATCTTGGAAAATGTATGCTTAACCTGTCCATGATACACCATCGTTGTGGCTGCCTCTTGAAAATATAAATAAAATATGCTGTGATGCAAAACCGGAACAATCACTCAAAGCCTTGAACCAGCACTTGATACAACAGCTAATGTCAAAGTTTTACAACCCAAACAGGCCTATAAATATTACAGCTGATATATCAAAACTTTATGATTTCTGGCATTTAAGCTGCTTTGAGGTTTGTTCATTTGTTTTTAAAATCAAGCAGTATATAACTTTTATGAAATAAACTAACTGCGTATGCATCAGACTCTCTCGCTGATACAGAAGCCAGGTACGCATAGATTGAAAAAGAGCTACTATTGTTTTCTCGTGAAAGATTAACAGTGCAGCCCTATATCCATCTACTTAGACATAAACCCCACCACATAAGTGGGTATACAATTGTAGTGTTAATCAATATATGTGGAAACCGGCCACAAGTTCATCATGCCATTTTTCAGCATATCACTAAATTACTGTACACTGTATATTCCAAGAATGTCAATTAATCTCCAGAAGCATGATTTCTGCTGAGATGTTTACAGCTGATGCACTTTTAAGAGCATCCAACTCATTGCACGAGGCAAAAGACTTTATAGGCTGACATACGATCTGATGTGAATATGATTTTAACTTCCTGTGGCAAATCTTAAATTCTTTATTATTGATTTAATTGGGTCTACTCCGAGTATGATTTACTCAGAGATCACCCGTAATTTTCCCTTACTTGATGATCTGCATGTTTGACTCTTTTGTTACTGTGTATTACTTAAGGAGTAAGATGTAAATATAATTTATATTTTAGAGATACGTCAGGGCAATTTTTATGGAAAGGAACTCATTTTCTTTTTATTATATGTGCTATCTGATTAGCTTTTTGTTGAACCAGGTATAAATTGTAATTTGATTAGTAAAATATGCAATAAGATTTTTTTAAAAGAGCCATTCCTCTGTTTAATGCATTAGTCAGTTCTTTCCTTGTCTTCTCTAGATGACCTGTTGATTGAGCAGGAAGGTTAGATGGCAGTGCAATTTCCTGCCACTTTCCTTATCGCAAAAAGTCCAATCTCGTGGGGAAGCGGTTTTTTGTGCAAGACCTCCCAATCAACTACAGTTGCACAGCCTGAATTTGCCCTTGCATGATTGAATCCCACCCCAGAATAGGGAGGAGGAGGAGGAGGAGTTTGGACTTGATATCCCGCCTTTCACTCCCCTTCAGGAGTCTCAAAGCGGCTAACATTCTCCTTTCCCTTCCTTCCCCACAACAAACACTCTGTGAGGTAAGTGGGGCTGAGAGACTTCAGAGAAGTGTGACTAGTCCAAGGTCACCCAGCAGCTGCATGTGGAGGAGCGGGGAAGTGAACCCAGTTCACCAGATTACGAATCCACCGCTCTTAACCACTACACCATGCTGGCAGTCACCATGGCTGTCCCCATGCTAGTGTCAGTTTTGAAGCACCAAACTAGTCATTTGGGGATACACCCTAGCATGGTATGCGTCTAAATTGTATGCAAGAAGCAGAGGAAGGCTTGAGACCGCTATACAAACCTGACACTTTCCTTGTGCTTTATCATAAAACTCTTATGCAACAGGTTTTCTCAAGGGAAAGGAATACAGTGGTACCTTGGGTTAAGTACTTAATTCATTCCGGAGGTCTGTACTTAACCTGAAACTGTTCTTAACCTGAAGCACCACTTTAGCTAATGGGGCCTCGCGCCGCTGGAGCACGATTTCTGTTCTCAACCTGAAGCAAAGTTCTTAACCTGAAGCACTATTTCTGGGTTAGTGGAGTCTGTAACCTGAAGCGTATGTAACCTGAAGCATATGTAACCCGAGGTACCAGTGTACAAGATATTTGAGAAAAATACATAAAAATATGCACGTTGGATAAATGAGAAGCAAATAGGCACACTGAAGCACTCTGTTTAATTCCAAAGAAGATTTCTCCAGCATCTTGAGATCCTAAAAAGCTGGTTTTGCCAGCTGGAAGCCTATTGGCAAACTTTTCCAGCCAACTCCAACACTCAAAAGTGTTTTCTCTTTCTCTGGCCAAATTCAGACTGCACAAACTGTTCCTTTCAGCCCCAGTTCACACAAGTGGGTGTGACACATTCCTCAGGCTTGTGATTGTCACCAACACCAAAGCCCATTAATCAAGACAGGACCCTATTGTCCACCAACTGGGGCCAGTCTATCACAAAGACTGAGCGAGAGAATACCAAACCAAAGGGTGGGCTTCTTCCTTCTTATTTTTGTGTGCTTCCCAACATCATTTTACCAGTTTCTGAGCCGGTATCACTTTACACATTGCCTCTGACAGGTTTGCTGTTGATTAATTTCCCAGCCAGCATCTGAACGGCTTTCGCTAATCTCTTTACAGTTATTTCATTTGGGTGTGGCAACACTGCTGGCTGCTACAAGCCCATATGTGGAGAAAACAGAAGGATCGGTCATGGGGGCAGATTCCATTCCCCTCCCCTCCCCCAGTCCTGAAACAAGCGAAATAAGATGACAATCATCCTGGTGGTTCTGATGCAGCAAAAACCCTGCTCAGTGTATGTCTTTAATGATGCCCATCAGTTCCCCGAAGAGCGTCTGCAGTCCCGCCCAGGAAGACCTGCTACATCAACATTGCAACATGAGTTATGTGGGCAGCTCAACTGATAAAGCAGGGTGAGCACTGGGTAGATGTGTAGGCTGATTGTGTGTGGGTCACTAGATTCCATCTCTTTGTCAAGCGATCAAGGAAAGGGACATAGGGTGAGATTGTGCAGAGATTCTGGCCTGATTCTCCGTGGCTCCCAAGGCTGAGATCAGTGGAACAAGGGAAAGAGGCTGCAAGCTGGAACACAGATGTAAGAGAGCAAAAAATGGGTGGTGTGCTCTCCGCATTCAATGATTCTGCACTATGTGTATACTTTGGCTGTGTACA
This sequence comes from Podarcis muralis, assembly GCF_964188315.1. Classification (NCBI taxonomy): domain Eukaryota; kingdom Metazoa; phylum Chordata; class Lepidosauria; order Squamata; family Lacertidae; genus Podarcis; species Podarcis muralis. The sequence continues at coordinate 53,783,154 of NC_135659.1, forward strand.
CGTTCCCATTTGCTCTGGCTCCAGTGCACTCCTGCTGCTGGTGCTCGGAGCCGTGTACACGTTCTTTGATTAAGTTTTTACTGGGTTTTCAATTGTACAGAGAACACACCAAAAAACATAAAGTCAACATAAAACTTTCCCACTGCCTGTAATGAAACAGGAGAGCAGGAACATTAGCACCATATACCGTATTTTTCGCTCTATAAGACGCACCAGACCACAAGGCGCACCTAGTTTTTGGAGGAGGAAAACAAGAAAAAAAAAATCTGAATCTCAGAAGCCAGAACAGCAAGAGGGATCGCTGCGCAGTGAAAGCAGCAATTCCTCTTGCTGTTCTGGCTTCTGGGATAGCTGCACAGCCTGCATTCGCTCCATAAGATGCACACACATCCCCCCTTACTTTTTAGGAGGGGAAAAGTGAGTCTTATGGAGCAAAAAATACGGTATAAGAAAACCATGAATCATTGAGAGACAAAAGAAAGTAGACTCATACCTCTTGTTACGTTCAGTTCAGGTTACGTCTTTTCAGGTTCCGTCCCGCAGCGATCCAGAAGTACCGAAAAGGGTTACTTCTGGGTTTCACCGCTCACGCATGCGCAGATGCTCAACATGATATCACACACATGCAGAGAAGCGGCGAATCATGGCCCGCACACTGGATGCGTTCTGCTCATGTTGCCAACGGGGCTCCGGAACGGATCCCGTTCGCAACCAGAGATACCACTGTATAAATACAAGAATAAGAGCTGGGCCTTAATAAAGACCAGAAGAAGATCATGCAAGCCAAATTTTCCCGGCAGTTTCTGGCAGATGCTCTTGTCTGTGTGATTCAGAGGTACATAAAAACAAAGTCCCACCATATCACACTAAAAGACTGTGGCTGTTCTTTACCCTGCAACAAATGTAGGTTGTGGGTAATCTTCTCTAAGATTGCAAGGATAGGTTGTTCAAAGGTTTCCAGTGTCACACTACTGTCTACCTGGCAACATTCTGTAGGAATGTCAAAAGTTCCTTCAAAGCTGTTAAGCTATGTACACATGATGTTAACCACAATGCATATCTAATCTGTAGTTTCTTGAGAAAAACCAAATTCCATCCAATCTGAAACCGTAAGCCGCAGTTAAGCCCAAATGTGTACTATTTAGCCATCTGTTGCACATGTGCAGAGTGTGTGCACAGATGACAGCTTCATGGATAGGAATTGGGGGAAGCAGGTAATGCACATTGGATGAAAATAGCCTCATTCCTTCTCAAGTGTGAACAGCAATTTACAAATGCAACTTGAAATGCAGCGGAGAAGGGGATGGCCTCACTGTGTTTTCAGTCGCTCATGTGTGCATGGCATTGGAAACAGAAATTCTTTCTCCTAGCATATCCTGCCTGCAGAATATGTCTCCTCCCTCTCCCCACCTTTCAAAATGAAAAAACCCCAAAACAAAACACGTTGCTTGCAGATGTGCACATGCGCATCTTTTACAGACAGAATTGACTCTTGATAAACAGCCTTTCCTTTATTTTATTCCACTTTTATGCTCTCATTCTACTGGTCAGTGGAAATATTCCAAGTGATTCTTAACGAAGAAAGATTTCAACTCTAACATGATTTTCTCCCTGTGACTTATTTTTTTTAAAAGAAACAAATCCTCAGAATATTTTATAAGGTGGTGGCATAACATATTAGACTAGTTATCCTGAAGAGAATGAAAACCTAAGCCACAAACTGCCCCCCCCCCATTGAAGGGCTTTTATTTAATCTCAAATTTGTGGTTTGACAGTGAAACAAGCTGCCTCCCAGAAGCGCTTGTACTGATGATCCTAATAAGAGGTTGTGCAAGCATCTGTCCCAGATGTTTTGAGTTAGGGAAATCTCACCCCACTGGGAAGTGAATGGAATATATTACATTCGAACAAGCCCACTATGGTTTGGGGCACTTTGCTTCCTGCTGGTAGACCCTTAGATGCATCTTCACTCCCACTGGGATGTGCTGGCCAGGACCTGAGCCTCCTTTTCATTAGACTTTTACCACACATACACACACACAGACACACGAAAACTTCCAGTCAAAGAAATCCTGACGGAAAGGAACAGAGACAAGAGACGTTCCAAACAAATGTTGCACAACAGCTGCTAAGGATATTATGTTCTTGTTTTGAGGTCACACAATTGAAATGGTGAAGGGGAATAGGTGCAATCATGCGATAGTGAGGATGTTTGCTGGATCACACCGAAGGGCCCGTCTAGTCTCACATCCTGTTCTCCCTAACTTTTATCTATGTTCTGTGACCCAGCCCCACTTGACAGGATCACAGCTGTTTTGCACCCTTGCAGTCTCTGCTTAGCCAAGCAGCCGCTCCACCTGTTGTTAAATGATGCCGTATGAGCTGTAACCATAACTCAGCATCTGTAATGCGCATTCCTTTCTCTTGCTAACCACAGAGAATCCTGGAATCTTTTCCCCTCTGAGTTTTTCTGCGAATTGAGACTGCACTCCCCTGCAATCAGCAATTACTCCTATGGCTAGTGGGATTGTAAGGGAGCACGGGGGGTGTCCAATGGCCTCCCAAACCGCCCCACCACTGCGAGAGGTAAACATGGCAAAAGTAGTAATTAGAAACTAGGAGTAGGAAAAGCACTGCAGGAAGGTTGAGGGGGTAGAACAGGAATGAAATGTTAGAAATGCAAACTCTCTATTGCTATATATGCAAGATCATTCTCTCCATTGTAGCAAAACCGGCAAAGAATAAACAAATGAAAAAGAGAAAACTGGTTTTTGCTTCAAGAGCAGTTTAGTAGGAATATATGTCCAAACAGCCAGGGTCTAATAGTGAATCCATTCTTGGAGACGGGGAATATGAAAGCTGTTTCCAATTACACAGATGTCCCTGTTTAATTAGGAACATAAAGGAAACCCAGCAAAAAATACTACTGCTCTTTCTTTGGAAAAAGAATATATGTTATGCTCTTTTCAGTTGCTCATACAACATCCTTTGGACCATAACAGACTTCCCATACTGATGCTCTCCAGATGTTTTGGACTTCAACTCCCATCAGTCTTAGCCCTCACAGCTGTTGGGAAAGCCTGGCCTATAAGAACAGCTCAAGTCATCCAATCCTGGGTACATTTTTGCATGGGGTAAAGCACAATGCAGAAATGAGGTGCTCATGCATACATTCGGCAGTGTGGTGGCTGTAAATATGTTGTCAGTTTTTAAGTTCACACCAGGCTTTGTGCAAAATGATTTTCATTGAAATAGAAAACACGGTTACACCAGGCATAGAGCTACATATACCTTTAAATGACATTTGAAGAACATCTCCCCCCTCAAAGAATTCAGGGCCCTTTCCTCATCCTCTGGACCCCCTGGGAAACTCAGCAAACCTGCTGTCGCTGGAACTGGGTGTGAAGAAGACAGCTGAATGGGACACAGCTGTGGGCAGCCTGAGGAAGTGCCATCCACTTTGGTCCTGCCCAGAAAAAGCAAAGCTAGAGGGGGAGCATCTCCACACATACCCATGCTACCTGTTACTGCTCTGATACCCTTGCCAGGGCCCCATTGGATTGCCAGGTAGCGAGTCGGTGTAGTGTAGTGGTTAGAGTGCTGGGCTAGGAACTGGAAGACCAGGGTTCAAATCCCCACCTAGCCATGAAACTCACTGGGTGACCTTGGGCCAGCTTAGCCTAACCTACTTTGCGTGGTTGTTGTGGAGATAAGTAAGGAGGGGAAACCACATCTGCCACTTTGAGCCCCTTGGAAAAAAAGGTGGGATATAAATGGCCGGTTTCTGGTTTCATGCTGGGGAACATTTGTTGTTGTGTCATTTGACATCTGCTGCCTGGAGAAGCAGAGATGCCATCAGTATGAAGCAACCGTGAGACCTTTTGGTGTGCAGGTGTGTCAGCAGGGGGAGGGACAAGAAAGTGAAATGGCTCCATCTACTATACAACTATTTGACTGTGATTAGATTTGTAAATTATCTTGTTTTAAAACTTCCAAAATCTCCTACGCCTGGGGAAAGAAAAGAGATATTTTCCCATCTACACACTCTCAGCATTACTTCTGTGCAGAGATGCAGAGAGATTTTCCAACTTTTCTTCTGGCAGGGTTCCTATCTCTAACAGCTTCCTGCTGTGCAATTTCATAACTGGAGTTTTCCCTGTCAAGGAGATGCAGTGAGCCGGGGAGTTTCATCTGCACAATGTCCAAAAGCCATTAAAAGCAGGGAAGCCCTATTTGTGGGGTGGGGTGGGGGAGTTGACAACTCTAGAGGTCAGAAAGAGCGCCAGAAGTGTTTCTTCCACACATATGGGTTGCACCTTTCATGCACGGCCTGCCTGTCTCTGCACCGCCCCTTCATACAGAAGAATATTCCTTTTCTCTCTCCATCAGAAGCCCTGTGCCTTGACAAGCACACCAGAAACAGAAATTCAGCTTGGGGACAGCTTCCTTCTCCCGGTGTGCCTCCCTGAATATTGTAACTGCTCCTGTGGATTTTTCTTTGCCCATCGAGAGGCTCTGTCAGGGGGTGGGAAATGTTGGCAACTCTATCAGAGAAATCACTACTGCTTCTGAACACTGTCTTTGGGACTTGCAAAGATCAGATTTGCTGAACAGTCACATTTCAACATCTTCTTTTTAAAGTAAAACTGTGCGCAGATACGTCCTCCAAAACAGAGCATATGATCTTTTTTCTTTTTAATTCAATTCTTATGTCAAATTTGGTTTCCGCAAATTATAGCATGGGAAAGCCCATCCTATATCCCTGAAAAATGTGCCCACTGATGTTTCTCTCAGCAAACTGTGCTTGCCTGGGGACAACCCACAGAAGCTGCTTTTGCTACAGACCACCGAGTGTCCTCTTTTCTTATCCGTTTATACAGAGAACTTTTAATTTACTTCTATGATGGATTACTTTAGTTACAGATGCAATGTTTATCAACATGCTGCTGGCACAGTCTCTTTCCAGCTGCCTCTGGTCTATATCATAATGTTGTTAGCAGAGCTGAGGTTAAACCAGCCTGAAGGGACCCAGAGAGCCAAGGAAAGGGGAAGCTGTACAGAGGGGGTTGGGAAGGTGTAGGAGTTCACCCCAAGGCTGGCTCAGCTTACTGAGCTATACTGCTGACCCTTGGGTAGACAGAGGCAGCCGTCTCAGGCGCCAGATGCTGGAGGGCATGGACTGGCAGCAAGGCGCTGAAAGCAAAGCTAGGTGTGCCATGCAGCCTGTTCTGTATCCTCTAAGACTGCCTGCTACCTCAGCTGCAGTGTAGGATGCGATCGAATCCCCAACCCTGGAATTAAGATTCAGTTGCCACTCCAGTCAGCTTCTGTATGGGAAAGGGGTGGTGGCACTATCTTGTCCTTTGCCTCAGGCATCAAAATATATTGGGCCAGGCCTGCTGAGGTACAAAGCACATTTCCCATCCACAAAGAATTCTGGGAACCGTTGCTTGTTAAATATTGCTGGGAATTTTAACACTGTGTGTGATAAAAGGTAGTACCCAGAATTCCTTGAGGGGGTAAATGTGCTTTTTTAGAGTGGAAAACCCCCTGCAATGCAGAAATTTCAACTAGTTGATACATGACGGATGGCCATCCAACCTCTTATTCAAGTTTAGCTGGCTTTGCAATGCCAGCTACAGGAAGGCTGTAAGAACTAAAGCAGGAAAAGAAATAGCTTTTATTAGCCTAAACGTTGTAACTGCGTCACTGCAACAAGCTGTATGATAAAGAACTTTGTGGAATTTGAAATCCCGCGTGGAGGCAATCCAGTAAAAGTTATTGATTTACTCCATGTTTTATTTCCTATGCTCTTTGACTACCACATAGCCAATAAAAGTTATAATGCCTAATAAAAGTAGACGAGACGTGAATAGCGATGCCTGCGGGCGTGGTAAAGAAAAATGGGATGAAGCTGAGGAGCCAATTAGCTTACTGTTAGGTCGCTGGGAGTCCTGCCATTGCACAGACTTTGAGGTTGCAACTGCAGCATTTGAATAAACAGTGGCAGGACATTAATTGTGCGTTTGACTCGATGGAAAGCCCCAGCCTTTAACATGGGGCTTGGCAGGAATACAAGAATGCTGTGGCTGGAATGAATTCTGCATTATTTGCTGCAGTAGCTAGGATTAATATTTTTGCATGAAAACTAAGACCTTCCCAGGTTATATGAAAAAATGTAGTCAAAATAAACTTTGGTCCTTGGGGAAAGCTAGACAGGATGTATGTGTGTGAGCTGTTACAAAAGTCAGGTGCCTGTTCCTCTACCTGCCAAGCTGCGGCAAGAGCGCATGGGATCCCAGGCACCCACACAGGGTCTGTGTCCCTGCGGAGAACAGAAGACACGACGGATGCTGTTGTGCTTTGAGAAATAGGGTGTATTCACCTATTTGCACCCTCAGTCTGTATGGAGGGGGTCCAGATCTGACAGCATGGCCCAGAGCATTGCAGGCAGTTCCTCCTTCATCTTCGCCAAGATGGATCTCCCCCTTTCTTCCTCTTTCTTCTTTCCAGAGCAGTTACTCTGGCCACCTTCCAAATCTCCAGTCTCCAGTCACACCTGGGACAAGGAGTTGTTGACAGCCCTCAATGACTCTCTGTTGTAATGCTAACAGCTCTGCTCTTCAGACGGGTTTGCTTAAGACAGCTCAGGCATGCTCTTGCAGCTTGTATTCTCCCTTCATATCACAAAGAATCCAAAATACCCAGCATTTATTAATTTCCAGGGTTTACCCCAAATCTCGAACAGTGCACATGTGCTGATTGCCAGTTTACCATGTACATGTGCATGTTTTATACAGGGGAAAACATGCACAGAAGCAGGAAACGCTTAGGCTAAAAGCAGATCACCATTCATGTTTGGCCACTCTTTATCTGAAAGCTATAATTACAGTCCCAAACTCTGTGCAATGGAAAGACTCACACTTGCATAAGGAGAAGCTGATTGAATTCCCAACTATTGTCAAGTCACTAACCTTCCTTTTCTGGGCATTGTGCTTGAGAGGGCATTCCCTGGTTGTTTCTGTGCTATTATTCTTATTTATTTTTATTGTTGCTTATTAAACTTATTAGTTGCTTTAAAAAAAACCAATATAACCCAAAGTGACTTACAACAGTAAATAAATAACACTCATGAAGACCAGGATAAAACAAAGCACAGAAAAATCTAAAACACACCCATGTTTTTAAAAGGCAGAATTAAAAGATTCCACCCACTGAAAGAGGTCACAGATAATTAAAAGTCAAAAGCCTGGCGCCTAAGATATATAATGATGGCGCCAGGTGAGCCTCTCTGGGGAGAGCATTCCACAAGCAGGGAGGCACCATTGAAAAGACCCTTTCCCTTGTTGCCACCCTCTGGACCTCTCGTGGAGAAAACAGGTGGAGAAGGGCCTCAATTGCAACTGCAGAGTCCGGTTCATAGGTGGAGGGGAGGTCCTTGAAGTATTCGGGTCCTGAGCTGCCTAAAGCTTTATAAGTGATAGTTGTAGCTCTGTGATGGGGAAACTATCATACATTTCAAGTGCATTCAGTCTGGGAAGGCATGTGCTTTCAATGTGTGTCGAATGTGATTTCAATGTATGGTGTGGATCTCCCCTAAGTTTGTTTTCTTTCAAAAGGGTGCACACACACTCTGCATGGGACGGTGCAATGGTGCCTCGTCAGCTTCTACTGAAGATGTAAAGCTGAAACATCCATTGTTGAAAAGGTCATAAAACTGGCACTGGCTTCGAGGAGAGAGGTGTCGTTTTGCCATCACAAGCACCAGTCTGTTGGCACCCATGAACCTGGCACAGCCACACTGTGCACAGCAGCCGTAATCGCACTGCACCCACTTCTGAACCAGGAACAAAATCTTGTCTAAGCAATTGGAAAATACAGGAAGACTAGATTGTGGGAGCAGCTTCTCTCTATGACAGGATAATAATTATGCAATTGTTGTGCAGTTAAATAGTTATAATCCTCTGAGACAGCTTTCCTCATTCTGGTGCCCTCCATATGTTTTAGGCTACATCAGTCTCAGTCAGTATGGATGTGCTGGCTGTGGCTGATAAGTGCTGTAGTCCAAAACATCTGAAAGATGACAGACTGGAGGATGCTCCCTGGATAGATTTCCTACATAGTCAGGAGACCTGTCCAGTAGCTAAGAACATTCCTTTTTTAGCTCTTCCATAAAAAATCCCAACTTGTTTCAGCCCATTGGTGATTTTAAACTTTTGTAATGGATGTGTGTGGGAGCTGCTTGCTTTGCTTTGTTTTTAAAATGAGGTCATTGGAAGTTGTGAATTAGTCATTAGGATAAGCCGTGTCCACACTCCTCAACATTGTATGAATGTCACACACTAGAGGAATTCAGGGTAATCACAAGCTGTAAATTCCATGGATTGACTTGTTTCTTGGCTGTGAAGATGCTGCTGGTACTGTCCATTGAGAATTTCGTCATTTCCACGTGTTCGTTTCAAGCCAATTCATTATTAGTCTTTTTGACCCAGCTGTGAGTCACATTCCTTTGGGATTCCACTCTAAAAATCTCAACCAAGAGAGGCTGGCCTCAACTGGGGTTCTCTTAGGTCAGGGGTGGGAACACTTACACCTCCAGATGTTGTTGGACTCTAACTCCCATCATCACTGACCACTGGCTATACTAGCTGGGGCTGATGGGAGTTGAAGTCCAATAACAGGTTCCCCCTCCCATTCTTACATGACTCCCATCTCTGTCTGTCCATGGTGGTACTGCAACACTGCTGAGAGGTAATTCAGTCAACCATTCTCTCTCTTTGATGTACACATGAGCACCAATTTGGCAGGTTTGCACTTCCAACCTTATAACTGTGCTAAAGACATATTCCAATATTTCTTTGTGCCTAGGCTGCCTTCCTTTAATCTCTTGTCTGCCTGCCTTCTCTAGGACTATCTTTCTGCAGACCTTGGCTGAGCTCTGGAATTTGAGACCATGGACAGATCCACACCACCCATGTAAGGCACCCATTCAATGCCAGTTAAGGGAATGCTATTAAGGATGATGGGAGCTGTAGCTATGTAAGGGGAAAACTACCATTCTCAGGATTCTTTTCAGCAGAATCGTGTGTTTTAAAATGTGTGTTGAAAGTACTTTCAATGTATGGTGGGGATCTGCCCCAACCCTGGCTCATTTGGTGGCTTGCCATGTTGTCTCCTGGATTTTCCAGCTTCCATGCTAGGTCTGTTCTAATTTTACTGGATTGAACCCTCTAGCTGGACTTTGGAGGTACCAATCCACCCTAAATATGTGTGCATTTGGAAACTGACCTACAAACAATTGCTGTCCTCTGCCTTGGTGATAATTTGTAAGTGGAAATTCAACAGATGCATCCTTTTCCAGTATGGCAATGCTGTTAACTTAATGGCTTCATGACAGGCACAAAACACTCTGTAACAACCCAACTTTCACTATGATCATTCCACATTTGATGCCAACAGTATCACATGGTAGTGTTTCTTCTCTCTAGTTGGAGGCAGTGAATTTTATTTTATATTTGTAAGGATGGTCATGATGATTGCATAACATGTATTCTCTGGAACAAATAACTAGTGTTGCTAAATTTGAAACTCATTTTTTTCAACTCCCAAGGTCTATCCAAATCCTTGCACATAACAAGCAATGTAAATTCACAACAAGCCAAACACAACACTTTGCCTCCCTAAACATAGGGAATCCATGTCACTTTACTGACCAAGTAGCCCAATCTCTGAGAAAGCTGCCCCGACATGTGTCATAATGACCTAAAGTCATTCTGGGACAAGGATAAGTGGCTCACTGTGTAGCCGCCACACTATCGCATCTCCTGGTTTAGACAAGACTCAGTAAAGCCACTAAGCTGTCTGTGGGCATGGATAGAAATGAACCTTTGGGACCTGTTGCGGAGTGAAGAACACAACACCAAAATTAAGCCAAGTCCCTCTCTTATATTTGGTTAAAAATGTTTCAGATGTCACATACATGTTTTCTGTCCTTGGGTAATTACATCCAATCTACTTCCAGAGTAATTTCAAGGTATTTACTTTGCTTCTGTTCCAAGCACACACCATAGGAAGCATTGCTATACAGGACATCCCCACTTCCTTAGTAGAGTGATTGTTCATTGTTAAAGAAAACTCCATTACTCTGGAAAGCAAAAGTAGTGAGCTCCCCCCTGGAGCAATTTATCCTCAGTTGCACAGCTTCCCCTGCTTTTCACACCATGGCGATGCAATACAGGTAACTCTCAACTTACATGCATTTAACTTGTGCACATTCAGCTTTACATCCTTGGTAAAAATAAATTAAAATAAAACAGGGTGGAAAGGAGGCAGGAATCAAGGAAAAAATAATTTTGGCAATCCCAGCCACCTTTGAACCAAATGTGTTTTGACTATATACGATTTTGGCTTTACGCACTGTCCTCAGAACATAACCACAGAGTACATTGAGAGTCACCTGTGTTCCTAGCCTGGGACACAGAGGACAGGGCTACTGCATCTTTAATAGTGGCACAGAAGAGGGATTTTCTAAGGAGCTTCTGAAATCCCCTGTTCTACACAACTAAAGGTGCAGGAACCCTGACCACCCTAAATACTCATTTGGAATGAACAAGTGGTGATGAGCTCCATTAGATATTAAGAAACGTATATTGTTGCTCTGAGTCTTGCAGTGTCAGCTCACTGCCTTACACTATGGGTTGTTGTTGTTGTTGTTGTTGTTGTTGTAGCCTGATGTTGTAGCCATCATTCTAGCCTGATGAAAAGCAGCTAGAAGCATTTTAAACTTTTCTTTACTGAGTTACTTGTTTGCTAATGCCTTATTCTATCTGTGTTTTGCCAGTGCAAATACTTTTGATAGTTAAAGAACTCTGTGCAGACCCTGCAAACTGCACTACCGCTACCCGATGGTTAAGTGCCCTGTGTGCTGCTGCTCCACAAAGAGAGGTATATTGTGTTTGAAAAGACCCAGTGTCCAGAAGACCTGCCCTGGTACATACCATTCCAAACAAGTCTTCCATGCTCCTCTACCTTGCAGTAGGACAGAGCTACCTGCACCTGAAGCATAGCAGAGAGATATAATTTGATGTCATAATACACAAAACTGTATGGAAGTGGAAAGCCCCTTCAAGTGGGAAAAGCAATTGTGTGACAATTCTGTGAGTACATGTGCTTGGGCCCTTCAGCTTATACTTTCCAAATTCACAGTGATGAAGGAGAACTCCCTCTGACTTCAGGAACTTCGAGGAAGAACCCTGTTGACCCTCAAACCACATATTCCAAAATAGGCCCCCTGGCTTTTGTGGATCTGTTTTCTAGGGATGTGGCCCGAGAACTGCAGCTTCATCATTAGATGGAAGATTGCTAGTTCAGATAATTTGTATCCCTCTCTCTTACTTCCCTACTTTTATGTGGACTTTGGCTATGCAGAAGCTTGGTGGGAAACACTGAGCGAGACAGGATGGGAAACAGGAAGCTATCAAGGCTGGTGGTGGGAAATGCATTGGTCTAGCAGCTGCTGTACCACAAATAACAAACCACTTCGTTCATGTACCCAGTTCCCATGGTCTAACTGCACCAGGTTCCTGGGTAAAATGACATAGGTTGGAAGGCACAGCTGGAGGGGAAGTCACAACTGTGTTCTATCTTCCACCTGACTGAGAGAAAAGTTTACCCATTGAATGAGGCAAGAGCTGGGCCTCCTTTTAGCCCTTTATTCAAAGAACACAGATTGGCCTCCTGGTGTATCTTTCAATGGGACACACATTTCATTGAATGTATATGCATTTATATGCACATGTTTCATTTTACTTGGCACCAATGTATACAGAAAAAATGTTCACTTTATTATCTTGGCTATCAGGCAACAATACCTTGTATGTTCCATGTTCTTCCCCAGCAGTCTTTAGTGTGATGAAATCTGCACAGCACCTAACAGAAGCTCAGTTAATCATTTCTGACCTCCTCCCACATTCTAGCTTCTGAGTGGAACTAGGTGCAGCCTCCCTGGCTTCACCATCAATCAGCTTTCCCCATGCCTGTTTTGTTTACCAACTGACCCAATGAAGTGTCCTGGAGAACCTAAAAGCTTGTACTTTGTGACATTTTTGTTGGCCGCTCTAAGGCACTGCCATAACCATGGAACTGGTGCTACACAGACCACTTGCCATTCTTCAAGCATGGAGAGACAAGTTACTACATTATATATTTTTGTTAGCAATTTCACATTTGAGTTCTTTAAGAACTACCCAGCAGATGTCATTCAGACCCAGTGGCCTGCCATTTTTAAATTTGTCAATAAGGCCTAGAGCTTCTTCTCTTCACACCACTATTGTCCCTCATTTCACAGAGGCTCAAAACTGGACACCAGGAATTTAGTGTCAATGGTTCCATGCTGGGGAACATTCTTCCAGCAGAGATTTGGCAGGCCTCTTTGCTTTTGTCTCAATAATTCAATAATCTCTTGAATTATTTTTTATAATGCCAACAGACCTATGCAGCTGTTTAAAACATTTTGATAAGCCAGTCATTTTAATGATTTTGTACTGTTTTCAATGCCTCTCGTAACCCATTCCCTGTCCTCCTGTAGCTTTTGTATCCAGAAATCCAGCTGGTTCTTTCCATTCCATCAGATTACCATTCTGTCTATGCCCTCCTTTAGGCGCAAGCATTTCAGCTCACTCACTTTGGCTCAGAGGCTTCTGACATTAGCAAAAAAATGCCTATACACAATTGTTATGTGCCAGCGTGATTGCTCAAGAGCGAACAGGCAAGACTCCCACCGGTCTTTTCCAGGCTTTATTATCTGTACAAAAACATTTACAGCACAGAGCATCTCAAGTCCATGTCTGCTCAGTCGCTAGCAGAATCTGGGAGTGGGCAGTCCTTAAACCTTCCCCAGCATAACAGTCTTTTGACCCCCATCCTTCTCCTCCCCTCTCTGCGCAGAGTGGGCACTGGCAAAGGGGGACTTGCCTCCCCTCCGCTTTGCTCAGGCTCGGTATTGAGGCTCTCTCTAGCATCTTCTGATCCCTGCATCCCTTCCCCACTGGAGGCGGGGCTTCCCTCCTCTCTGGAGGAAGAGCTGCTTCGCATGAGCTTCGGAGGCTCCCCGTAACACAACTTCCCTTCCACCTCTCGCCTCTGAGCTGATGGCAGTTCCCTGACAATGATATCTCTGTGCATGGTTTGGCACCTGTGAGTTACCCTGCAGTGCTTTGATCTCTTTGAATTACTATTGCTTGTTCCCGCACTTTCAGTGCCTAGTCCTACCCTCACCGTTTGGACAATCATAACCATTTTCTATGTAGGGTTTTTGTAACTGTGTGTAGGTGGCAATGGGCCCAAAGCTCAAAGGTGACATATGATCAAACTATAATCAGATTGTTTTAGGTGCTTTCATAGACTTTCCAGTGTTGGAAAGGACCCAAGGATCATCTAGTCCAACACCCTGCAATGCAGGACTATTGTTTTAAGTACAATAAATAAAGCAGTGTTATTTGTTTATTGAAGTGGGTTCAAGGTAACAATATCCTGTAGGGATATTGCATTTTTACAATGCTCCGACTACAGCCTTTTGTCCCTGGCAAAATATGATTCTTCATCACTGATCATACTTCCATTGTAATTGCCATATGAAATGCTGCCATGCATAGACGCCTACTGTGTAACATGCACAACATCACTAGTGAGGACCAAAAGAGCCATCCTCCCCACAGCAGACCATGCATGCCCTATGTTATGACCTTTCAAATGTTTCCTTTTTACTTTCTTCGGATATTATGAGCAAACTCCCTGTGCGCCTTAATCTCAGTGCCAATGATGTCAATCACCCTGATGCTAATTGTAGGCCTCAGTGAAGTATTTGCAACATGAAGATTGCTTTGTCTCTCTTCCTTGGCCACCATTTGGCTGTAGCAGCCAGTAAATGGAAAGTGGCAGGCAGGCAGGATGACGCACAATACTTCATGTAGTCTGACCTCCAGAGTGGTACCTATTTATCTACTTGCACTTTTTGGTGTGCTTTCGAATTGCTAGGTTGGCAGGAGCTGGGACTGAACAACAGGAGCTCACCCTGTTGCGGGGATTCAAACCGCCAACCTTCTGATCAGTAAGCCCTAGGCTCAGTGGTTTAGACCACAGCGCCACCCATGTCCCATAAACCTGCAATATGTACATATTTTATTGTTTTGCTGTGGAACTAAAGAGACCAGAAACCTACCCTTTGGAAAATCTTATGCAGGATTACCAAGAAAATCATTAATAGCTTATTTGGGAACTGATGATGCAATTATGGACATATTAATTTCAATACTTTCTGGTTTCATTCCATATTTGCTATCTTTTGCAACCTTTTTGTCAGATTAATTTCTGACATGGATTTGTCAAACATGTGTATTTACAGAGTACAATTCTTTAGAATATGCCTAATATACTAATATATGCCCAGCATTGTTGTTGACCATCCTTCGGAGCACAGGAAATACCACGCTTTAAGATGTGGAAATACATTCCAAAGAAATGGTTTAAAAGCACATGACTGGAGATTCCATCATCCATGGAGTTCTTGAACCTTCAAGCATTTTACCCCATATGAGTTCCTTTGAAATGCTTGTGCAAAAAAGTTGGCTAGCCAAATGTTACTCAACCCCTGTAACTGTGCCACAGCCAGCAGCAGCATTATCAGCAGGTATTAGTGGGTGATAAATGCTTATCATCAAATGTTTTTCCTGCTGGTTTCTGCACTTTGTTGTGGTGGTTGTTGTTTAGTCGTTTAGTCATGTCCGACTCTTTGTGACCCCATGGACCAGAGCATGCCAGGCACTCCTGTCTTCCACTGCCTCCCGCAGTTTGGTCAAACTCATGCTGGTAGCTTCGAGAACACTATCCAACCATCTCATCCTCTGTCGTCCCATTCTCCTTGTGCCCTCCATCTTTCCCAGCATCAGGGTCTTTTCCAGGGAGTCTTCTCTTCTCATGAGGTGGCCAAAGTATTGGAGCCTCAGCTTCACGATCTGTCCTTCCAGTGAGCACTCAGGGCTGATTTCCTTAAGAATGGATAGGTTTGATCTTCTTGCAGTCCATGGAACTCTCAAGAGTCTCCTCCAGCACCATAATTCAAAAGCATCAATTCTTCAGTGATCAGCCTTCTTTATGGTCCAGCTTTCACTTCCATACATCACTACTGGGAAAACCATGGCTTTCTCTATACGGACCTTTGTTGGCAAGGTGATGTCTCTGCTTTTTAAGATGCTGTCTAGGTTTGCCATCGCCTTTCTCCCAAGGACCAGGCATCTTTTAATTTCGTGACTGCTGTCTCCATCTGCAGTGATCATGGAGCCCAAGAAAGTAAAATCTCTCACTGCCTCCATTTCTTCCCCTTCCATTTGCCAGGAGGTGATATATGCAAGCAGACCATTTCTTATTATTTGGCAACCCTGGGGAGTAAGAAATATTTTGACAATTGACTGTTTAGCTATTTTCTGTCCAATTATTCTGAAGTACACAGCACATTAGCAAGTTGTCAGAGCTGCCCTAGGTCCCAGCTCACAAAGGACCAACGCCAGTTCGTTGTTATATAAAACAGTCTTTATTGAAGCTCAGTTTCTTTTTCACAGCCGCAGTGCGCAGCTCTACGTCTCAAACTCTAGACCGCCGAAGCTCCGTCTGAGTCTCCTCCCCCCCCCAGACACCAGTTTAAGACTCTAGCCTTGCTCCACCTCTTCCTCTGCTCTCTTCTCCTCTGGGCCCGCCTGTCCGCTGGGGTCTCGCCTCTCCTAGACTCTTCTGACGCTGAGTCTCCTGAGTCCTCCCCCTCCCTCCGGCGGGCTTTAGGACCTGGTTCCCCATCCGGGTTTCCTGCTGTGCCGCGCGCCTGTACATTCGAACTTGGCGCGCGCGCCCAGCCGGCCACCTTCCTCCTGACCGTTACACTGCTCCTGTCACTGCTTCCCCCTTCGGGGAGGCTAGCTGCACCTGACTCTCCCTCCGTTCCCTCACTCTGCGATGGAGGCGTGGCCACCTCTGACTCATCCTCTCTCCCTGCTGGAGGAGAAGCTGGCCCTGATACATGTGACTCTTCCCCCTCACTACGCTCTGGTGGAGGAGCAGGTCCTGCTCTCCCGCTGCTGCTTTGGGAGTCCCCGCTGGCCCCTTGCTTCTGGTGTGTCCCCCCTGGGACCCCCCTTGCCCTGGCCATCGGCGCCCCCCTCTGGGAATCTTCTGATTCGCTGGAGAGACTCATGGAATCTCTCGGGCCGCTTTCATACTCCCCTATGCTGCCCTCAGATTCTTCCCCTTCGCTCTCCATCCCCTCTCTCCCCTGTGTCTCTGCTCCTGAGCCCCTGACACAAGTTATTATGGGGTTATTATCCTTACAGGAAGGAAGCAGCAATCATCTTGAACAATATTGTTGCCAATATTCTAAATACAAATGAGGGGGTGGTGGAAAGAGGCAGTGAATTCCCAAGGCTAGGGTGTGGCAATTTTAGGAACATAGGAAGGTGCACCCCAGGTTTGTTTACACCCTGTTGTCTACACTGACCAGCCCAGGTGGAGAAGCGGGGATTGAACCACGTAATTGCTCTATGACTGAGCTATGGGCCCTTCCCAGGGATAACATTTAGCTCCTAACACAATTGCTAAATAAGAATAAAACAGCATCTTTGACAGCAGCTTGGTCTGCAGAAATCCAGAAGTGAAACTTTTCATAGCATGGAGATTAACAATATCGCATAATGTTTGCCAAATAGTTAAACACACAGCTGCAGGGTCTGATTTAAAAGATGGGGAACCCTACCAGCAAGCCCCCTAACTAAGTCAAGTTTGACCTAACCATCTTAGCCTTGGATCTCTATGAAACCTTTTTCTAGTGCTCTCGGACTGTTTTGGATTGAGATACAATGTGCCACTTGCAACAGAATATCCTGAAAACTCTCATGTTTTTGATTAACTTTGTACCAGATTGTATCTAATGAACCAATAAGACAAGCAGATCTGAATCACTTGGGAACCGTAAGAATTTAATTCAGCTTTTCTGTGGAAATGAACTGGGTTGTTGTTTCTTCTGCTATTGCTAAGCTGCTGACAGGAAGAAATGCAAGGCGTACATGTTCTCAAGATGGAGTTGATGCCAACCTGCCAACCTAGCAGTTCGAAAGCACATCAAAGTGCAAGTAGATAAATAGGCACCGCTCTGGCGGGAAGGTAAACGGCGTTTCTGTGTGCTTCTCTGGTTCACCAGAAGCGGCTTAGTCATGCTGGCCACATGACCCGGAAGCTGTACGCCGGCTCCCTCGGCCAATAAAGCGAGATGAGCGCCACAACCCCAGAGTCGGCCACGACTGGACCTAATGGTCAGGGGTCCCTTTACCTTTACCTAGGCTAATACTACAAAATGCCAAAAGTCTCCAGTGACTGCATTCCAAGGAATGCAAAACCCTAGGTCAATGCTTCCATCCTTTGAGTCCTCACCACTCTGAGAATTGGTGTGCAAGCTTCTAACAATATTCTCCTGCGGACTCCTTAAAATGGGAGAATCCAGATATCTAAGTGAAGAGATCAGGAGCAGGGCAAGAAGTGCAGAACTGGAAGGAAGCAGTGAAGATGGCCTAGTAAGTTTCCCTGCCCCACCGCCAAGCTTTAAAGATGACACACTCACACAAAAGACTCTTGCACCTTGCAGGAATGTTGAGGTTGCAAATTCATGTTCCATCGGTCAAGGTGGGTCTGCTCCCCTCTGTGAAGGTGGTGCCTGGTTCTAGGTAACAAGGCTACACCCTCCTGTTCAGTCATTGCCACCTCATGTTCAGCCTCCCCACTTGGGTGATCCTCCCCAGCCTCCACTGAGGCTCTCTGCCCCACAGAGGGGAGAGATGGCATCTCTGCTCCCCCTTCTAGAGCGGCTGAAGTTGAGGCAGAAAGGGGAGACCTGCCATCCTCCATTCCAAGTTCCTGTCCTGCAGCCCAGCCCTGCCCAGCCCTGCATTTCTTCCTTCTCCTGTGTCAGGCCCTGCCAATCCAAGCCTGATCCCAACACTGCTGCACTTTTAAAAATTATTTACTGTGGGTGCTTCTACATGGTAAATTAAGATTGTAAAAGGGTTATTAAGATATTGCAAATGGGTTGTTGGCAACAGGTTTGGAGGGCGGTGTTTTTTGTTTACTTCTAGAAAGGGTAATTCCAAATTAAATGGGTGTGTGTGTGTGTACTACAAGCTGCTAACAACTTGCATAGATAAGGAGCACCCATCCCTCCATCAGCACCCATGTGGAAGCACCCTGTATTTCTCAGTAGCCCAGTAGCCAATGTTCTGTTTTTTCAGCTCATCCATCGTTAGTGCTGAGCAATAACAAATTTAAATGAATAAATGCCACAATGATTAACTATCTTTCCTCTCCTTCCTTAAAAATATGGTGATCTCAATTCAGAATTATCCACAGATTCCACCCTTGCCTCCAGTTCCCTTCACAAAGTGTTAAGGGCTGGAACTGCAGCTATGGATATAAGCCACCATTCACTCACTTGCAGAGGAAGAAACAAAAAAACTATTCTTGAGCTGGCAGCGTCTGGTGACCTGGGTCTATGTAACAAGCACAACAACAAAATTGGGGGTGGTGGGGTTTTGCTTTCACTTTCCGCAGCTATTTAGCCCTTGTCCAGCAGAATGAAAGCCTTGCTTGTGCACCAACAGTACTGATGAAGCCAATTGTATAGGGCTGCATGAAAGCGCTTGCAAAAAGCCGAAACTTTGCTCAAACGGATGAGGAAGGATTGTGTTCTGATGACTAAACTTCTCCACTATGGAAAAAGAAACACCATCAGGTGTTAGGCCCTTGAAAGCCACTACTCTAAGACAACTAAATGGGTGGGAGTCCTTTGAGCCAACAGCTGGCGCTGCAGGGGCATCAGGAAATGGGTTGATAGGACTTCCACTTTTTTCCATGTCATCAATGAAGCAACCCACATTAGTTTGATGGAGCCGCATCCTGACTTGGGGATTTCCAAGCAAAGAAGGCTATTGGAAACAGATGTGTATACACAGACATACACAAAGATGAACTCGTGGATATAAATTATAATCCTCTTTGTACCTTGCAAAGGGGTGCTGCTGTATTTTGTTCCCCTCGGGGGGGGGTCTCTGTCTGCTCTACCTCTCTGGATACTTTTGATTTATCAGCTCTTAAGTGACAGATGACTTTAGGAGGTTATTGAGATTACTTATTTGTCTGCAGTTGACCAGGCAGTGGAGCCCCAAGAAATACAGTGAGATCAGAACAATCAATGGCATTGAGATTTAACCTAAACACATAAATATTGTGGTAGTCAAAGCTTTTAAATATCACTCGCAAGCTATTGGTACATAAGCAGGCATGCACTTTTAAAAACAAAAAGTGGGGGCTAATCACATTTTGTTGTATTTAATAAGAGATTTTCTTTCTGAAACTGAACAAAGAAAAATATGATTCCACTTCAACAAAATTGTGACAGGCAGCTGTAACATGGACAAAGCAGCAGCAATAACGTCCAGACCCTAGACCAGGAGTGGGAAAACAAATTTCAGCCAAATGGTCTTCCGGGATGGGTAGTGCCAGAGGCAAAAGTTGGGTGGAGCAGCAGAACTGACTCTTACCTTTGTACACAAAAGTCAGAGGTTTCACATACACTCCTCTCCATCCAGAAAGGCCAAAGGTATGATCAGCACTCAAAGTTTCATTTCAGCAAGGCAAAAACACTTGAAGAGGACATGGAGAGCAGGGCTGGTAAGGGATATGGCCTGGGGGAAACCCTGAAACTCAAGCCGAAAGGTTTGGAGGCAACATTTGGCCCCTGAAACTGAAGTTCCCAAGCCCTGACACAGAATTTCTGTCTCTTCCTGAAGTTATCAGCCATAAAGAACACAGCCAGAGTTTAACTGGAAAAGAGCTGGTGTGGGTAATTTTATTCTTTGTGACTAAAAGAGGGTTCCCCCCTCGTAGGGTTGCTTAATGTCCTTCCCCCTAATCTGCCTCACACAAACTCCCTGAAACCTCATGGCTTTTAGAATTGGTGTGTACATAATATTATCACTTAAGTGTGTACTTAAGCAGCAGACCTCCAGAAAGAAAAGGAACAAAATGAAAGAATCACAAATGAATAATCAGCAGGAAGGAAATCGTATTGGAAAGTCATCATCTAACAGGTGCTTGGAGCACTCGTGCAACCACATTTCACATAGCAATCATATTTCTCCCAATACGGATTGTAATTTGGGTGCTTGGGCAATGCAGTGTCCCATCCAAAAAGCAGATGGTGAGAAACATGTGGACAGGGCACACCAGAGGAAAAAGAAATGTGGATTTATTGCTCAACAGATGATTGTGCAAAAAGGCCCTCATTACGGAGGACGTTGGCCAGGCAGCCACCCAACTGATGGTACAATGATCTCCTTTCTTACAGCCCAAAGAGGTTGAGGCACAAAAAACCAAACCTGCTTGGAATGGAAAGCGGCCATGGTCTGGAATGAACACCACCACTGACATGACACAAGCGGGAATGCAAGCCACAGAGAGACAACTGAGCTCCCTGCTAGTTCCAGAAACAAACTCCATTCACCTCAACAGTTGAGTAAAACTGGACCGGGGCAGGGGAAGCAGGAAACTGAAATGGCACCCAGTGGGACCCCAGATTTACTTGGCTGTGGCTTTGCCTGTTTTAATTTAACATGGAAAACATGTGGGGTAGAATTCACATGCAGGTGTCAAGGTCCAAGGGAGGCTCAGGTGGAGACATTTTTGGTCAGGAAGAAATGGGTGGGCACCTCCAGGACACCTGTTTATCTAACCTGCCTCCTGATTTCTTTGCATGGAGGATTAGACGAAGTTGCATTATCTCACACTTTCCATTGAAGCTTACTGTCACGTTTCATATCCCAAGAAGTTCATTTTTTTATTTTATTTTTTTGCAGAAGTGAGTTTTCTGCACAAGACCTCCCAATCAACTGAATTTATCAGACTGTTGCAATTTTTTGGTGCAATTTAATCTGGAAACACCCAGATACGGGGTGGGGGGAGAGGTATCCCACTAACTTTTTAAAAAATGGGGTGAATGTGGCTCTAGTCCCTGCATAACTGGGAGGAGAAAGGGAGGAGAACATAGAACCAGGTTCCTGTTAGCTTTCCTTTGGTTTTAAAAGTTCTCACAGATTTGGTCTCTCATGCAAGAGTTATACTAATAGGGGAAAGTCCTCTTGAAACATCACTAAACAAAGGTTTCACAAAATAATGAGGGCACTGCCTTGAACAAACAGCCTTCGTTGTTTTTCTTTCCCTTCTCCATTCTAAGCTAGGCTAATGCTCCAGTGCCAGTAGGGAAGTTGCATGGCCTCTGAAGAATTTTTAAACAACGCTTGAACAACCAGCTCATAAAATGACCTGAAGGAGATGAGTTGTGCTGCTCATGCTGTTATCCAAACTATGTCTACTCAGATATAAGCCCTATTAAAGTCTATGGATCTTACTCCCAGGTAAGCAGAGTTCAAACTGCAGCCTCTGTCACTGACTGGATTACTCACTACGATGACTCTCATGCAACCATGCACTACACAAGAGCCACAATGTTGTTTCTGTGGAGGAGGAGATAATTGCATCTTCTCGTAGAATTATCAGATTTTCCCCAAGCACAACAGCGTGTTGTTGAGTGCTTAGTGAATGCAACCAACCCACAACAAAAGTGCCACCATGAAGGAAGACTGTGTGCAACAAATGAGAAGCAAATGTGCATTTATGTTGTGGAGGGGAAAAACACCCTTCTAAGAATTCTGGTTACATAGAAGGGAGACGCCACAGTGCGCAATGAACAAAGTAATGCTTGCTGTCATGATGAGAGCCAACAGATGATCACACGTTGAACTGGCCTTGAACTCTTAGCTTATGCTAACATGAGCAAGTCCCTGAGGCTCATTGAAATGAAGGTGGTTACTGCTGATCTGCTACCGTTAAGGTTCTGGTCCCTAAGCAAAAAAAGATAAAGGAGCTAATAAGCATCATAATCATTATCATCACTTAATTTGTATACCGCCTTTCTATCTTACAATACTCAAGGCGGTTTACAAGCTGAAGAGACAAAGAATGTATACCTTATAACAATCTAACACGATACAAAAATGTGATAAAACATAGCTTTAAAATAAGCAACCTACATCAAATAAAGTAACATTCAACAATCATTGAATAGTATAGAATAATCATATCAGCATATAAAAATTAAACAAAACTCCACTCTTAACAATTACAATAGATAATTTCAAAACTACAATCAATAAAACAACAGCAAGCCACAGTGCATAAAATATTACAATACAAATTGAGAAGCAGTGACTGGAGACTCCATCAGACCAGACAGGTAGAAGAAGGCCTTGCCTGATGGCGTCTCTCCCCTCACAGTTCTTCCTCCAGGACCAGCTTCATTATGAGGACTCCCAGGGCCAAGGGGTGAGGCAAGGCAGGTGGAAGGAGGCCTTGCCTGATGGAGTCTCTCCCCTCAATAGAACCCTGTGAGGTGGATTAGACTGAGAGACTATGACTGGCCCAAGGTTACCCAGTGAGCTTCACTGCTGCATGGGAATGTGAACACTAGTCTCCCACTGCTTCACTCATCCAATACTATCTGCTACTTGTCCTGAACCTCTGGCCTGCATGGCAGCAAGTCAGTATGTCAAGTCCGGGGGATCAAGCCACATAAGCCAAGTTCAAACATCAGGAAATGCAGTCCACGGTCAATCCAAGCAGCCAGAATACAGTCCGGAGTCAAACCTGAAGCACAGTTCCATAGAAGTCCAGGAACAGTCAAGCCAAGGTCCGTCAACATGGACACCTCACCTCTGCTTCCCTTTAATACTTTGCATGCAGCATCTGGGCTTGAGGAGGCAGGTGACCCTCACCTGTTCCAAGCCTCCTCCAGCTGAGGAATCACAGCCCTCCTTCCCAAGCTAGCGAGCCCCACCTGGCCAGCTAGGGAGCTGGGCAGTGGGCCCTTGCCTGCCCCAGCCCCCTAGAACGCCACTCCTGCTGCTCCCTGTGCCTCAGAGCCCGCTATGTCCATGGGAAAGGGGGCCCCTCGGGCTCTGGTGATGGGTCATGCTACTCTGGTTCCTGTGCATTGTCCTCCATCCCCTCACCACCCTGTGAGCACTTCCTTCCCCACCCCCTGCTTGCCCTGGTGTGTCCCAATCCTAACTACACCCCATGCTGGGACCCTCTTCCTCCACTCCATCGTCCTGCCAGTTCATGTCACTGCTGCACACACACTCATGCCTAGCCATTGCCCATGCTGGCTGATGGGGAGGAAGTCCAACACCTGGAGGGGGAAGATTCACTCCTAGTTTAAGAGAATGACTGTGACTGGAACTTGGATTTTATAGTATCAAAGAGTTCAGACTCTAATAGTTAATATCTTAATGTTATTAATCTTAATAATAAAGATCTTATTAATATTATTTAATATTTATTATTAATAATATTAAATAAGATTAAGAATAATTAAATAAGATTAAAATATTAATCTTATTTAATTATTCTTAATCTTAATAATAAAGATATGTCCAGGGAACATACGTCTGAGATTCATGCATAGGATTATGTTGTCAGGCTATTTTAATACCACTGCTGTTTTACTGTTGTGATGTTTTTATTATACTTGACTGCTGTTTGCAATTGCTGCCCCCAGGAGTATTTTATACTAAAGATGTGGGCTCTAAATACTGTATACAAATAAATAGGCACAGGATTGCCAAGTTATTCACGCTGAGCTCTTAAGTGAGGAGGAAAGTTTGCTCCACTTAATGCATGTAATGAATTGTTGATGAATTTCTTTTTAAATGAAGATCTTCGCTCAAGGAAATCTTGATCAATGAAGCAGGACATGGCATAACTCTGATCCAAATGTGGGCATCCGTAGCAGTTCAAAGGGTTGTGGCCCAAAGATAGAACAGCTCCAGGTACAGCTTGTTAGAATATTCTAGAAGAAACTTGAAAATGGTCTTGAACAAGTTGCTAGGCAATGGAAAATTTCCCCAGCAACAGGAGTCCTTATCAGGGCATGCAATCAACTCAGTCTGGGTCAGTGTAAATGAGTATGTGAATGAGTCAGCATTAGGTCTCTGGCCGGATGGCTAAAAGAGAAAAGACTATGTTGCTTTATTTGTTTTGTTCTTTATTAATGACCAGTGCAAGGTTTTGTAAATCATAAAGACTCTGAGAAACAGAACCAAAATGGTGTTTATTCCTGCAATTTCACTAAGAGATAGCTGGGATGCTGCTGCTGTTGCTGTAAAGAAGTAAAAGATGCAGGGAAACTTTTCTGTAAAAGGAAACCTGCTGCAGAAAGGAATGAAAATGCAAGAGCAGACGCTCACGTACCAACAGGGATCCTTGCCTGAAATCTGACAGGCAGCCAGAGCTAGGTGGACCATGAGTCTTACCTGGTATTCGCAACCTTCTTACCTTCCAATTTCCTGTGTTCAGGGGTGCCTATAATAGAGGGGCCCAGGTAAGCCCCACCCTGCATAATTGATCACATGATGGGGCTCAACCACACCATTTGAATGGCAATGCCCATCAACTTGGGGGGACAACCCCCTCAGATATTTTACTGGGGGGGGGGGCAAAGAGACCTTGGGTCCTAGGAGGTGGCTCCTATGCCTATGTTCATATCATTTGTGACCCTGAGCTCAGCTCTCCTAATAAGGTAAAGGTAAAGGCACCCCTGACCATTAGGTCCAGTCGCGGATGACTCTGGGGTTGTGGCGCTCATCTCGCTTTATTGGCTGAGGGAGCCGGCGTACAGCTTCCGGGTCATGTGGCCAGCATGACTAAGCCGCTTCTGGCAAACCAGAGCAGCACACGGAAACGCCATTTACCTTCCCGCCGGAGCGGTACCTATTTATCTACTTGCACTTTGACGTGCTTTCGAACTGCTAGGTTGGCAGGAGCAGGGACTGAGCAACAGGAGCTCACCCCATCGCAGGGATTTGAACTGCCGACCTTCGGCTTGGCAAGTCCAGCTCCTAATACAGCTTCCCAAATGACATCTTATACATCATCTGCAGTATAGTCTATTTGTCTAGTCAGAAGCAAGCCCCACTAAATTCAGTAGAACTTACTCCCCGGTACATATATTGGGTTATAAGCTCTGGAATAAGTTAGGAAGGCAACTGAAACAGCAGGTGCTGTGTTTTCCAAATTTCTCTGGAGTTTTTGCAAGAAAGCCCTAGCCCCAGCACTTGCAGGAGAAGAGACATAGATCTGGAGACAAGAGATCTGTGACTGGGTTCAGAAAACATATGGAAATTAACAGCAGTTGGATTTGGTCCAAGGTCAGAAACTTAATGACTCTAACCTTCTGGAACCAAACCAAAGCCTCCTTGCTTTCAAAGAGTTCCCTTTCCTTCTGTTAAAGAGGGTGGTTTAAGAAAGTCCTCGTCAATTGTCACTTTTATAAATAATGTTTTTTTAAAAAAATTCACAATGAGTCAAGCCAAAAAGTTTCCTCTGGTTTGTTACCCGGTCAGTGTGTTGAGTGGAAGAAAGCCTAAAGACACAGGGACTGGATGGCTCTGAAGCAGGAAACCAAGAACTGCTGGGAGAAGGACATCCCAGGGAAAGGGGGGGATGAGACAGGGAGTAAAAAGGAAACCTACGTAGACCAAAAAGAAGGCAGAACAAGGGGCACAGGAGAGGGGTCACATCTGGGGCTGGGAGAGGGGGAATGCAGCATCAGCCCTAGCATCAGAAATCCCTGAGACTTCATATTCACTGTGTGGGCTACCCCCACTGAAAACTAAATCACATTTCAGGGAATCGGCATGGATTGCTGCAATTTTGTCCTTGCCGTGGCAGTTCATTACAGAATCAGCCTTGGTTGGCGTCCAAAATCCAAGTCATTGAGATTGAAAAACAGCCTTGTGTTGTTGTGCCTGCAGATATTCCCAATAGAGCCCCCCCAGCTCCTTCTTTTTCTTAGCAGCATGTTCACATTGTACAGGGGTGGGCAACAGCCACCATCTAGTGTTCCTAGTAGGGGCTGGACGGGGGGGGGGGGAGCAGCTGCACACACACACACATACACCCTGCTTACAAGCTCAAGGTGGAAAGGATTTTCGATTTTGAACCTGAGAATGTTGACTTCTAGGGAAGTAGCTGTGTTGGACTCTTGCAGCAAAAACCACCAAGAATCACAGATGTAAAAGGCTTAACAGATTTATTGTGGCTTGGAAAAAATATATGTTGTGTGTTGAGTGGGTTGCAGCCTCCTTCGAGCTTCATTGTTCCAGAGTTATCTAATAAGCTGCAAAGGGCAGCAAGCTTGTAACATGTTCCTCACAGTTTGTGGGCAGCCACTGAAACTTCCTTCCACCTCCCCCTTTCCTGGTTATGAAAGGGTGAATTGGCAGAAATGGGCCGAGTCACAGCCCATCTGGGGAGTCATTGTTTTTCCTGGAGGTTTCTGCATCTTAGCAATTAAGCTGCAGGTCTGGGTAACCACTGCCTCACACTTCACCTCATTGACGTGAGGGCGGATATGGGCTTTGCTGACAGAGAGTCTGCGGGACGCTGTGGGACATGCCAGTGGTTTATCTCAGCTGGATATGTCCCAGCCTCTTCCCCGATGGAGGGGACTTGGCTGTGGCTTCATCTGTTTCTGATCAGATGTCCCCTCTTTGACACAGCTTGTCTTGGGTGGCGGTGGTCAGGGACTGATGGGGACTCCTCAGGTGGGCGAGGAGCAAAATACCCCCCTCAGTGGCATGCAAAACAGTGTTTTAGGGTGCAGCAGCACAGAGAAGTGACCCCGTTTGTATGGTTAGCTGTCTTATTGTGAAAGTCAGCTCAGAAGGGCATTGCAAAATGAGATGAAAGCCAAGTTTGAGTCAAAGTGCCCCAGTGGTCTATGGTTAAGGGTCATCAGGTGTAGTAGGTGAGGAAGCGGGGGGGGGGTCACTTCCAGAAAACCAGTTTATTGAGCATTCAGGTTGATCTGTTTGCAGGGAGGATACGCAACATAAGCTACTTCCTGAGCATTCAGATTTTATTGTGGGGTGGTTATACCATGTTGCATCAAGCAAATGTCGTCTTAGAATTTCAGCTGTCACTTTCCTTATTGCAAAACAAAAATGCCCATTTTTATTGGGGGGAAGTGGGTTTATTGAGCAAGGCTTCCCAATCTACTATAATTACACAACCTGAATTTGCAGGTTTGTGACTGAATCCCACCCGGAAGGCCAGGAAGCAAATACACACACACACACACACACACACACACACACACACACACCTTACTTTGCACCAGACACAAGGCTGTCACATCCTGCCATTAACACAGGCCTGATGGAAATTCCCGGATAAGGACTGGTCTAGTGTACATACTGGTGACCGGCTCCAGTTGTGCAAACAAGACCACAAATGATCTGCCCTCCTGCTCCACAAAGAGAGGGTGAAGAGATTTCAGGAATCAGGGTGAGGTGGCAAGATTCACAGCAAGGTTCAAATGCCTACTCTTTAATATCTTCAAAAATAAATTGCAAAAATGTAGAGTATTCCAGAAGCATGAGCTCTGGTTTCCTTTTTTATATACTTCACAATCATTAGACATATAGAGTTGTATCCCATTCTAGTCCTACTCAGAGTAGACCTATTGGAATTAATAGAGCCTGAGAAGAATATATGATATGGCAGAACGGGAGGAATGAAGGGTTTCAGAGGTGGGACCATCCAATATATCCTATTTGTAGTTTCGCTCTGGCTGCTTTCAGACCATTTAAAAACGTGAAAAGCATCTTTGAGCCCCTCTCTCCCCATTGCATTATGTGTCACAGTTCTTATTGCAGGATCATTTGCAGAAGAATGATATGTTTAACTTGGATCTGCATTGTGACCAATATAGGTTCACATTAGCAGCTTACCTGAGCATAGACAAAAGAAGACAGTTTAATCACCATGAATTTGGACTTGGCGGAGTCCTTAGTCTTGCCAAGGCATGTCTAAACAGCTGCTTTCTATATTTCAAATTTGTCACTGAGGAGCACCAGCAGGAGTGTGGGAAACTTCTTTTGGGGTGGGCTGGGGAAACCCTGCTGTCCAAAGGCTGGAAAGAGCCATGCAAATGGCATATGCAGCCAATTCATGTCCAGCAATGGTCCCTTTGACATTTATGGGCTCAGGGATTTAGGGGGACCATATGCTCCTGAAGCAAGAGCCATGTGGACATCTTGCCTCAGAGCAGAGATAGGCAGCCACATTTATTCAGGGCATCTGACCATGCCTTAGTACAGGGCTGAAAACATGGGCTGAAACACCATTTTGATGAACTTTTCTACAGATTATGTAAAGCAGCCGCTAAGCGCCAGAGCACTGAACATTCCAGGGCAATGGGAAATCAAAACTTAGTTTCATTTTCCCTATTTCATTAAAGCTAAAGTGCATGATTGAATAGCCTGCCAGTCACATATTTAGCTAATTGGTGCAGATGAAGCGTTTAACTAAAACTATAACAAATTGGATGTTTCCAGGCCATAGTCCAATTCTGTTCCAGAATACTTACTCATTCATTCTCTAATAGTATTCCAGATATAACACAGAGGGAATCCCTTTCCTATTGCTTATTAAAATAATCTGCAAGTATTCTGTTTATGATATATTACTCACCCATCCCATTAGGCTTGGAAACTTGGTGAATGACCCAGTTAAGGACTTTCAGTTCCTGTTGACTGAGCTGTGGAGGTTAAATGCATGCTTGAATTTTGCTGATTAGTAAGCTCCAAAGTATTTTACTTTGACTGGATCATGTCCATTATGAGGAAGGAAGGAAGGAAGGAAGGAAGGAAGGAAGGAAGGAATTGTTTGGTTCATAGATGGTATTCAATGTAAGTAAGCACAAGAACATTTCTGATTTTCTTCTGGACACCCTTAGTCGCCAGTGAGGCTTGGAGAGTATCACTGTGGTTTGTCAAACTCCAGAATATTCAAAAGATGGCTCTGAGGCTGAGTAACAGACCTTTCATCACTGTGAGTCAATGTGGATCATTTCAGATGATACGCGC
This sequence comes from Podarcis muralis, assembly GCF_964188315.1. Lineage (NCBI taxonomy): Eukaryota > Metazoa > Chordata > Lepidosauria > Squamata > Lacertidae > Podarcis > Podarcis muralis. The sequence continues at coordinate 53,812,226 of NC_135659.1, forward strand.
GCACATGTGCGTGCGCACACACACACTCCCTCTTAAAATTTTTTCCTGTGTAAATTTTAAATATTATTATTATTATGGCTGCTTTCTCAAACACTTTGTAAAGTAGATTCCTTAGAAAGTGCTTCAAAATATGCCTACCATGCAAACCTAGGGTGCTTCCAGATGTGGGCTTAGTTCACAGATGGGACATTGAGATATATCACAAATGTAGGGTAGCCATATGTCTGGAATTTCCCGGACGTAGCCTGGCTTTGGCAGTCAGAAGCTGTGTCCGGGTGGAACTTGCTGAAATGTCCAAGGAAATCTGGACGTATGGTAACCCATGTCAGAAGTGTAAATTTTGCCAAATTTTCTTTAAAATAGCTGAAAAACTTCAAATTTTTTGAGTTTTTGCACAAAAGAAAAGGGGGAGGAAGAAGCTCAACCCTATAGGTCATCGCCAACAGGTTTGTTTGTGTTTGTTTTTACTTATTGGATTTCCTACAGAAATTATTGATCTTGATTAGATGGGGGGGGTGGAATACAATCTGCCTGTAATTTGAATTTATTACAGTGAAATGATACCAGTCCAATTTAAGTTGTTTGCTAAGAAGCACCAGAATAAAGTTATAATTAAATCAGGTCCCTCTAAAAGCTTATTCCTGACAATAAAATTTTTCTTCATTATACTTGTGAAGGAGCAAATCTTGAAGAACGCTAAACATTCATTCAGTTAGAGTTATTTTTAGCAAAACTTTCTCTGGAGAGAGTTCTGGGAAAGGCCAGATATGTCAGTAATTTTTATGTGCATTGGTCATAATAATTGAAGAGGCAAAATACAATTCCAAAGCTACATCTAGCCATAGAACCACTCAACCTTACAAAAATTCAAATATAGAAATTGGAATTGGAAGTAATAATTGAATGGATAAAAATAAGGGCAGGCTAATAAACCATAATAGCTAAAAAGAAAAATAACCACAATAACTAAAAATAATAGAAAAACTGGTTGTCTCCAGTCTCTAGTGGCTTTAATTCTAATTTTAGAAGTGGTCAGAACAAATTTTGCAACTGTTTTGGTTAGCTCTGCATGCTTAACTTCCTTCCAACAAAAGTGAGAAGTTTGTCTTTTGCAGTATTTCTTTAGTTAGCTAGTTCTTCAGCTGGAAAATGTCCTCAGATGCCTTCTTTATCAATCAATAAAAGCAGGACACTCCTTGCCCAATGCCTATGGGCATCCAATCTAAAAGAAAGAACACAAAAAGTACAGGAGGGGAGAGGGAGGGCAAAGTAAATTCAGGCAACAATTTCTCAAGCTATAATGTTCCAATAATGGTCAGCTAGAATGGAAACAATTCAGTGAGAGGAGGGAGAGGAGGAGGAGGCGTCAAGTACAACTTGTCTCTCAACAGAGCCAATGGAATAGTCCTTCCCATGACATTAAAAATGTTGTTTTCTAGAAGTAGTAAGAGTCAGCTGCCAGTCCAACTTCTGTACATGGAATAGGAAGGAGGCACCATCTTGCCCTTCACCTTGGGTATCAAAACGACTTGGGCTCCCCATGTGTGGCTGGGGTTGCCTGCAGCTGCAAGGATCATTAAATGCTTCTCCTCACCCTTCTGGGTCCACAGGATTATGGGATAGCTTAGTAGCCATCACCACACCTTTTTGAACAGCATAGTACAACTGTTGCTACTTCCCATGTAATCTGGCAGGCTAACGTAGGTGGAACATGTAAACGGGGGTGGAGAACTTGCATGCCTCCAGGAGTTGCTAGTCTCCAACTCCCAACACCCTGACCAGTGGTGTGTTGGCTGGGGCTGCTGGGAGTTGAAATCCAACAGCAGCTAGAACACCGAAGGTTCATCATCCCTTACATAAACGATACAGCTGCATGGAGTCCTAACGCTCTGTTCATCTCTTTACTAAATGTCTACCTATACAGATAGGCCAAATTTGGTGGAAGTCTCATTGCCATAACCATTTGAAATGGGCCAGACCAGCTTGAGTAGTAGGCAGCTCTGAACTGACATTATATAGTCAGGGGTCAGCAGCCTAAGGCCCATGGGCTGGTAGCGGCCCATGGGGCTTGTCTATCCGGCCCATGGCACCCCCTGCCACCCTCCACCGCCCTCTCTTACTGGCACGACGTGGTGCAGTGTGGCGTAGCGCGGGGACTGACTTCCGGATTGATGGCGCCTGTGTGCATGTGCATGGACACTCCTCTGACCCGGATGTGCACTGGAAATAGCATGTGCGCACGTGTGTGGGATGGAGCAGTGCCCGTGCGCATGCGCACACGCTATTTCCGGTGCACATCCAGGGCGGAGGAGTGCCAGAAATAGCGTGTGCGCACACGCATGGACGGACAGAGCGTGGACCAGCCCATCGTCTGGCAAGCTTGCCAACCCCTGGACTAGGGTATCCCAATGCTTAGTTGAATGGATGCTAAATGACAGGTTTGGGGTTGAGAGGTTACAGGCATAGGCAAACTCCAACCCTCCAGATGTTTGGGACTACAATTCCCATCATCCCTAGCTAACAGGACCGGTGGTCAAGGATGATGGGAATTGTAGTCCCAAACATCTGGAGGGCCAGAGTTTGCCTATGCCTGGGTTGGGAGGACAGTGGAGTCAGATAGTGTCTTAGGCTGCTGCAGCTTGAGGCCTGATTTTGATTGTGTTTGCCCAACAGTCTCTGAGTCAGTAGAAAGCAGCAGTTGGGGCTCTTAATTGCGGTGTGAGACACTGCAAAGCGTTCCACAGCTATCATTTCTCAGAGTGTTTACTAAACATCTCTGTGTCAGTTGCGGACAGACAGGCAAAGGGCCAGGCCTTAGGAGAGAAGCTGCATTGGAGAAATGATGCTGTCCGTGACTCATACGCGTTGCTTGAAATTGATTGCTGAAAGTGATTATTTACCCCACCTGCTTAAATGGGTTAATATTATTGGAATCTCTGACTTTCCAGAAGGCCAACTGAGGTTGTGGGGGAACTGTCAATGCAGCCTGAGCATGATGCATCTTTGAGGTCAGCTGGGGCCTTCTCGTACCTGTGCACGTAATAATAGAGCTCGTAGTGGTCATACTGAGTGTTCCTACAGCTGTCTCTTGACTTGATCCTCTGGGCGAGCCAGAGGATGAAGTGCTACAGTTCAAAAATGGCACATTCCAGGGTTTAACTGGGAGCAGCTGGCCAGGTGGGCAGCACTGGGTTGCCACCACTAGTGCATCCATGCAGCTCTAAACCTACTTCATGCTATCCAGGCAGGTTGCAGTGATGCAGCTGCTGGAAGGCTGGCTCCTGAGTTCATGTTAAAATCACATTCTCTGCCCTGTTGACCTTTAATTTCAGAGGAGTGTGTGGTTACTCAGCAATGTGAGGAAAGCATGCTGCACATGTTCAGATCAATCTATCCATTATTATTACTTCACACTAACTAGGGATGGGGGAGAAATTGTATTCCATTCTCATTTAAAGCCGAATCTATCAAATTTGTACTTTCTGAAACTATAAGAAATTCACACTTGTTCAAGTTTTGTAATGCAGTTCAACCAGGCAGTGTTTACAAAAATGCATATATTACGGGGAAACGTGCATAAAAATGACTACGTTAGTGAAATTAACATAATAAAATTCATGTTTGGAGAAATTATATTAAGAGAAGAATGAGTACATTAGTCAAAGATGCATACAAAAATGTGTTATTTTAACAGGTATCCACACTAGGATGCTGAAGATTTTTCATGAGGGCTCTTTTGTGAGTTGCTGCAGAAATCTGGGGAACTGAATTTAAGACTGGAAAAAGAAGGAACCACTTTTATTTTTGATGGAAACCACAATGGGGGAGAGTGCTTGATGATTTCCCACAAGCATCTGGTTGGCCACTGTGTGAACAGGATGTTGAACCAAATGGACCCTTGGCCTGATCCAGCAGGCTCTTCTTATGCTCGCAGAAATGTAGAGAACTGAAATTGACAGATTCTTCTATCAATACTGAAAACCAGTTCTGAAACTAGGCCCTGTGGAGCCCTGTCTCCAGTCAAACCCTATCCTGCTCACTTCCTAGTTACTGTGCTCAGTGAATTGTTAGACTCTGTTCCCCCAGAAAGCCACATCACAAACAGCTGCTCACCTTGGGTCAGATGGTAATTCAGATGGAATGAGAATGAAGCACGACTTCAACTCTCCTCATGAGCCATAGCTTCCACACAAGAGTAATGAGTAGTTGCCCTTCCATCAACCACAACAACTGGAGGAATTACTCCCCCCAAACAAACAGAAGACAAGGGAGCAATTTTGACTCCAGTCACCAGTGACTACTTACCCTTAAATCATGGAATAAAGGGTAGAGGATTGCAAACCTCCTTGAGTGTCAATGTCTCCTTATGAGAAGAGCTTTTTGATATTAGCTGAGGGGATTTATCTGGGCCCTGGAAGGCGTTCCAGCAGCTTCAGCTCAAAAGCTTCTTTACCTGGCTGGGCGACCTGCTGGCACATCTTTCCACCGGTCCTTTGCTGCCTCTGTATGACCAGACTCTTGCCTACCTGGGTGCCCTTTCACTTGGGACCTGGTCTGAAACACAGCCATCTGAGGGAATTCCCAGGCGAAGTTTGACTTAAATGTAAAGAACCATAAGAAGAGGGAGTAGGACCCTGAAGTTTCCCATGAACAGTTAGCACCAGAACAGCTGGCTGAACCCATAGCCTTGGGGACTATGGCTTTGGGGACACCATGGTGTGATGTACTGTATTTATATGAAAATTACACTTATTTCCAAATGTTATGAAACTATTTCTTCTCTTCTTTCTTTCTTTCCATTCCCTTTTTCTTTTTCTGATGTATTTCCCCTTTTTAGCCATGTGTGTAAGTGGCCACCCTACGCCTCCCACAAGGTTCTGCTTGTGCTCTAGATCCCGACCATGTCCAACGTCATACATCTAAGCAAGTGCAAGGCTCCAGTGCTTTACTAAACCCACAGCCTGTAGACTGCAATGATTCAAGGCAGGAAGGTTTGCTGCTTGCGCATGAAGTGGGCAGAAACACGACTATGGCAGAGCAACTCCATGAATCAAAAGAAAGAAATATATGACTAAGGGGCAAACTAGACATGACACAGCAAATCAATTATCGGGAAATCCCATTTGTTTTTATACTGGCAGGCAGCCAGTTTTTATACTGGCATGTTGGGGAGCGGGGAATTGGATTGAGCATGTGGGGTTAACCCTTTCCTCACTCCCCATCTCTCTCATTTAGATATCACACATCCCAAGCTGATATTGGCTGTAGTGGCTATCCGTTGCAACTCTCTTTTAAAATCCTCCCTTGTTGGTTGCAGCATTTAGATCAAGGAAATCATGCAATTGCATTCAGCATGTCCACCCTGAAATCTTTGCAGACAACAGCAGTACTAAAAGTGGGATTCCTTATACCCTCCCTGATAATGTCATGGACACAAATAATCATAAATGCACAACACAAACGAAATCTCTGGCAGGGTCTTAGTTTGGTCTTTAAAAGGCACACCTTGGCAAGGCATCGCAATCATAATTGACAAGTCTTCTGAGGAAAGGTGAAAGAACTGGATACATTTAGTTAACGTGTAGCCATTACAAACATTTAAAAAGCTGCTGTGCAACAGAGTAGAGGAAAACCTGAAATGTCCAGAGAGACATTAAGCTGAACATTCAGGCATGTCTGACTGGGGGAAAGAAGCCATTGGTGAGGAATTTTGGATGCAAGTTTTTTTTCCCAGGGTTGCCTTTAATATTGGGTACAAAGAGAGGTGGCTTATTTCATGGCCCATTCTGAAAGCCTGCTTGGACAACTGCATTTTTAGGGTTCAGGAAATGTGCCTCACCTGTCCAGCTGCGTCTCCCCTTCAGGTGTGACTCAGTTGTGAGCATCTCACATTTTTCCAGTACTCAGATCTCAGTGGGCAATGTAATTCTCCCCCCAGCTAGCATGTTTATCACTTTATTAACTAGTGTGGGAAACACGTGTGGTGCCTACACCTTTAAAATCTTTTTTTTCTTTTTTCACATCCTCATCCTCTAGTCCAGTGTTTCCCAACCTTTTTTGGGCAAAGGCACACTTGTTTGATGAAAAAAATCTCGAGGCACACCACCATTACAGCCCCGTGACGTCAGCGCACAGTGTCACGCCGGGAGGAACACACGAAAGTGTAAGTTTCAATTTTTCCCCTCCCCCTTGCCGGGGAACCTCCAAGCTTTGGGGGTGGGGGGGGAGGAGGCAGCAAAGCGAGGGACTGAGGGACTCCTCCAACGACAAGGCTCCAGTCCTTTCTGAAGGAGCTGAGGGTGGGGGTCCTACGGCGCCTTCGGCGAAACGGCGCCGGCCCAGAGCGCTTCTAGGAGGCTGCCTTTGTGCGCGACGTAAAGCCCTCTTTCCCTCCCTCCAGCCCCGTGTCACCTGTGGAAAAGGGGGCTGGATCCAGTGACGCAACTCGGAAAACTGTTAGGGAAGCCAGAGCAGGAAAGTGAGTGGGGGGCGTCGTCGCCGCTTTAACCCACGTTTCCTTTTTGAAAGAGAAACTTAAGACTAGATGACCCTTGGGACCCCTGCCAACTCTACAGTTCTATGGCCCTTTGTGGAGGGGGGGCAGCACCTGGAAAGACGGGCTAGGGGATAATTGGGGCGGCCACCTTAGGCACACCAGAAGCGAAGCACGTCCTGAGCTACAAAAACAAACCCAATTCCTGCCTCGTTTTTTGCAGTTTCTGCAAAGCGAGGGAGTCTCCCCCGCCTCCATTCCTCGGTGCCTCCTCCTCCCCCTGCACTTGGCCAGGCCGCCTCGCCCTCCTTCCTTTCCCAGAGCAGTGGCTCAGAGCGCCTCCTTGCACCGCAGGTACACTCCATGGGGAGGGGAGGGAGCGGAAGCCCAGACCAGCCCCCAACCCGCTTAGTCCGACCCCTCAAACCTTCCCAAAATAAGAACTCTGCGTTCTACAATGTCACCCCCCAGCGGGGCCCCCTTTATTCCCGGTGAGAGGGGGGCGGCGGAGGGAAAAAGCTGCTTCCCACACTTACCCGCCGCCATCTTGACTTCCCGCAATGAGCCGGATGCGGCGCCTAAGCTCCCTGCCGTCGCTTCTCCGCCTCCTCTACTTTGCACAAGGCTTCAGGGTCACCGGCCGATTCATCCATCGGCCGCTCTTTCAAGCCCACTCGGAGGAGGAATGAGTCGAAAGAGCCAGAGACGCAGCCGCAGTGGAAGCCCCGCCCCTCCCTTCCAGTCTCGGGGCGGGGCAGAGGCCACCAGGCTGGCAAGCAGAGCGCCGAGAGCGAGGAAGCTGATGCAACGCGGAGGCAGACCCCGGCTGGCGTGTGTTAGAGCAGTGTTTCCCAACCTTTTTTGGACTCGCCCGCCTCCCTCCAGGCAACACCTCGCGGCACACCAGGCAACACCTCGCGGCACACTAGTGTGCCGCAGAACAACGGTTGGGAAACACTGCTCTAGTCTAGTCTGACCTAGAGGAAATTACTTGCACCTGAGTCATGGTCAAAACCAGCAGAATGTAAACTTGGTTGTGGGCAGCTGGCTTAAGGCCCATTGATGCCAATAAAACTTAGGCATGACTAACATTCATTGACTCCAAGGGTCTGTCATTGTAATGTTATGACCGGCCAGATGGGTGGGGTATAAGTAATATATTAGTATAAATTATTATTATTACTATTATTTTTTAATTTGAGCTATTCTCCACTATAAATGGCCAAGCACAGAAAAACCTTTAAAAAACAGAGAGAGCTGGCAAGGCTACCTCCTCTGCTCTAGAAGGGCTCCCCTTATTTTGCAACCTCTTTTTTTCTTTTCCTTTTAGCTTGATTTGTTTGGTTGTATAAGATAAATAGCCTACCTGCCCTCTCCCCACAAAGCCCTGCTATTACCTTTGGAGGATGACTAGGGCCTGCCACTATACCACACCTCCTGTCCCTGGATAAGGTCAAGGTCAAGAGTCTAGAGAAAAGGCTTTTCATCATCCAACCAAGCGCCCAAATTCTGTGACTGTAGACAGCTCTGTCAACTCTGCTCCTTGAAACCAGCCTTGGTGTCTACAGCACTGGAAGTGGTTTTGCGCCATTCAGCACCGCCTTTCCCACAGCGAGGGGGAGCCTGGGAGCCGGCGGAGTCCTTGCATCAGGCAAAGGGGGACATAGACTGGGGAAGAGGCTATGTCTGGCAGGGACTTGTGGAAAAAGAAATTGCAAGATGCTCATCAATCAAATAGTCCAAGAAACCAAAGAGCTGCAGTGGGAGGGCACCAACGGGCTAGAGTTATCATCCCATCCTCCTTGCAATCTTTTTGACTAGGGATGAAACATCCTGTCTGAACAGGGTCACAGCACAGCAGCCCCCTCACCTCCCACAAAGCTCTTCCTAGGAAGGAAATTCCCAAGCCACCTCATGTCACCCAGCCAAGCCAGAGAAGAAACAGCAGCCATGCTTGTTGCCGTGTTGGCCAAGAATGATTGCCATTTCCTCTCTGCCTGAGCAGGGCCCTTTAGAAACTGCATGAAGGCTGAATAAATGGGTAGTCTAGAAGTGGCCTCTGTTCTTCTTTCTACATCATTTATAACGTCAGACGTCTACATCATGCTCCACTGTCATCCTGTGATCTGTTCTACTTCCACCTCCAAAGGTTGCAGTCTTTCACTGCAGCTCAAACCCCTTGATTTTGTAATTTGCTTCTATGTACCTTCCCCAGCTGGAACGGCCAGAACCGTACATGCTATTCCAGATGTGGACACACCATAGTTATGTGCAGTTATGCCACTTGACTGACTATTCTTTTGTTATGTTGATTCATGTTTAATAGCCCAGAATGATTGGTTGGTGTTTGCTCAGTAGGATGAAAGTAATCACCTGGAGATGGTTCCTTGATGGGTCCCAATTTATGCATTCCAATTATGTATCCATCAGAGCTTGGAGAGGGAGAGAGAGAGAGAGAGAGAGAGAGAGAGGACAAACTGTAGGCAGGTAGGTGTATGGGTGAGTGAGTGAATCAGAGGAGCAGCAGTTTCCAGATTTAAAAAGTAAAAAAACCCCCACGGAATTGGATAAATGTACCTTTGGGGTAGAGGGACACGGGGTAGGTGCTGTGGTGTAAACCACTGAACCTTGGGCTTGCCGATCAGAAGGTTGGTGGTTCGAATCCCCACAATGGGGTGATATCCCATTCTTCGGTCCCAACTCCTGCCAACCTAGCAGTTCAAAAGCACGCCAAAAAGTACAAGTAGATAAATCAATACCGCTCTGGTGGGAAGGTAAATGGCATTTCTGTTTGCTGCTCTGGTTTCACCAGAAGCAGCTTAGTCATGCTGGTCACATGACCCGGAAAACTGTCTGCGGACAAACGCCGGCTCCCTCAGCCTATAAAGCAAGATGAGTGCCGCAACCCCAGAGTCATTCGCAACTGGACTTAACTGTCAGGGGTCCTTTACCTTTTTACCTTTGGGGGTACTGATCTTCCTGGGGATCAGATATGGTGTCATTCAGCCTTCACCAGTCTGGGTCAATCCAGATGTTGCTGGACTACATTATTTCTGACCGTTGGCTGCAGTGCCTGGGGCTGATCCAGTGGCGTAGCGTGGGTTGTCAGCACCCGGGGCAAGGCAAGTAATTTGCGCCCCCTAACCCATGGATTTGCGCCCCCTAACCTGTGGATTTGCCCTAACCCCAGATATTGCGCCCGGTGCGGCCGGCCCCCCCTACACCCCCCACGCTACGCCACTGGGCTGATGGGAGCTGGGTATTCAACAACTTCTGGGTGGCACCAGCTTAATGAAGGGCTAGCAGATCTGCTGCCTTTATGCTCTGCTTGTGTGCTTGTAAATAAAGCAAATAATATGAGAGTTGGTTGGTGCATGATGGCCACGAAACTGTCCTGTGAATCAGGAGATCTTCGGTTTAAACCTCACCTCTGGTCTGAATTCACTTGGCAGGCTTAGGCAAGCTACACCCTCTCAGCCTCTGATTCCCCCAGCAGCAGCACCACCACCACTACTACCAACAAGGGATAATAACAGTACAGATTTACTTTACAAGGCTGACACTGTTCTAAGGAGAAGTACACTGAACACTTGAAAACACTATGCAGATGCTTATCATGATGAGGATGATGTCAACATCATTACAAAAATGCCATAAAGTCTCCAGTGTCCTCTCATCCAGAGAAAGCCAGACATGTGTCCGGGAAACTTCTCCTAGTTTGAGGAATTGGAGGGGGGCATACAACCATATAAAGGCATCATAGCACTGACTGTTTCAGAATCAAGTTTAGTCACTTTTCCTAATAATCCCTAACATGCAATTTGCCTTCATGATTGCTGCTGAGCCCTGGACCTTGTGAAGGTGTCGGTCATCTATCTCCCTCCCTGCTGCTCCAGTAACCAGCTTCCTCTGTCATCCAGGAATCATCACTAAACAAACAGACACTCTTTATCAAGAATGGCAAGCAGTTAGAAGTACGCAAGCCTTGCAACACTTCTCACCACTGATGTTTGGCACCAATATCCTCAAAGCATGGCAGAGGCCCATTCGGAAAGCAAGTTAGGAGAGCAGAGCCCTCTGCTGGGTGGCTGTGAAAGGAAATACACTTTGACAGCTTATTTTGGTTCCACTCCCAGCTTCCTTTCCTGTTCTCAGTTTAATTAAAAGACCTACTTTCTGTTTCATTCTGTATCACTCTACAAAATAACAGGTATTTACATGTGTATGCCTGCTTGCTGGTTTAATCAAAAAGCACTGGCTCCCAGCCTTGAAGGGATAGTTTAGGGAGTAAATAGGGCCTTGCAGAATAGACCCCAGCAGTGACAGTGAAATACCTGGTCAGGGTGGCCATCCGGTGATCAGGATTTGCAACTCTTAGTATTTCAATTTGCCAGAGAGAGAGAGAGAGAGAGAGAGAGAGAGAGAGAGAGAGAGAGAGAGAGAGAGAATGGCTTTCTTTCATTTCAATGTTTTTATTAGAAACACACAGAATTGCATACATGTGGCTTTTTATTTGTATCAGTCTACTGTTGTTTTAGTGGGACGCGGGTGGCGCTGTGGGTAAAACCTCAGCGCCTAGGACTTGCCGATCGCATGGTCAGCGGTTCGAATCCCCGCGGCGGGGTGCGCTCCCGTTGCTCGGTCCCAGCGCCTGCCAACCTAGCAGTTCGAAAGCACCCTCGGGTGCAAGTAGATAAATAGGGACTGCTTACTAGCGGGAAGGTAAACGGCGTTTCCGTGTGCGGCTCTGGCTCACCAGAGCAGCTTTGTCACGCTGGCCACGTGACCTGGAAGTGTCTGCGGACAGCGCTGGCCCCTGGCCTCTTAAGTGAGATGAGCACACAACCCTAGAGTCTGTCAAGACTGGCCCGTACGGGCAGGAGTACCTTTACCTTTACCTTTACTGTTGTTTTAACTGTGTTTTAAATTATTGCTGTAATGTTTTAGTGATAATTTTATTGTTTTTTGTAAACTGCTTTGAGTTTTTTCTACAATGAAGAGGCATGTAAATTTTGTGAAACAATAATAATGATACATAAAGGTAAAGGGTAAAGGTACCCCTGACAGGTCCAGTTGCGGATGACTCTGTGGTTGCGGCACTCATCTCACTCTATAGGCTGGCATTTGTCCGCAGACATGTGGCTAGCATGACTAAGCCGCTTCTGGCAAACCAGAGCAGCACACAGAAAGGCCATTTTCCTTCCCGCCAGAGTGGTACCTATTTATCTACTTGCACTTTGACGTGCTTTCGAACTGCTAGGTTGGCAAGAGCAGGGACTGAACAATGGGAGCTCACCCCGTCACAGAGATTCAAACCGCCAACCTTCTGATTAGCAAGCCCTAGGCTCTGTAGTTTAGACCAGTGTTTCCCAACCTTGGGCCTCCAGCTGTTTTTGAACTACAATTCCCATCATCCCTGACCACTGGTCTTGCTAGCTAGGGATGATGGGAGTTGTAGTCCAAAAACAGCTGGAGGCCCAAGGTTGGGAAACACTGGTTTAGACCACAGTGCCACCTGCATCCAATAATGATACATATTTATAATTACATATTATTATAACATTTCCCCATTACTATCCCTATAAAAAGTCATAATAACAAGAAGGGGAAAATATATAAGTATATGACTTTATATTCACACATTCATTTGATTATAAATGAACCAACTAAGGCTTTAAATAGTTCCAAAATGTATTTCTGTTTCATGTAAGAAAAACTGGATTTTTTATAAGAAATTGCAACTTCTTGAAGAACATTTATGGGCAACATCAGGGAGGATCTTGCTCAGTTTATTTTATTCCATTCCCCAAATGAAAAGCTGACCTGGGATGACTCTGCAAATTGGTGCTCATCACTTCATTACAATAAGTGATTGCTTTTCTGCATGAAATAGCCTTTATGGATCATCAGTTGACCTTGGTTTTAGCAGTAGTTTTCAAAAGAGGTGGTTTACATGTTCAGCTGTGAATCATTAAGAGATAAACCACCACACAATTATCACACAATTGTCATGCACGTGTGAGTCAGTTCTTCATGTAAACGGGAGCAGCTTGTGGGAGGAATTTATGTCTCAGTCATCTCAGGATCACTGGCTTTGTAGGAGGACGCAAACTAGCTGAGGGTGGTCCAATGGGGCACTGTCCCACCAGCCTCAGTCTGTCCTCACCAAGCCCCTACCTGTCTCCTTTCTTACATACTTACTTCCAGGAGGGGCATTACCTGTCAGCTTCTTCCTCCTTAGTCTCAATGTTGTCCTCTATAGAACTCAGCAGAGAGGAAGGTGGGGACTATGCTAGATGTTCCTGCACCCCAGTCTCCGAGCAGCAAGAGATTCCAGGAGTTTGAGCACTTACCCGGGATCCAGCTTCCTTGGAGTGAAGGTCAGTGGAGACTGTGGTGTCTCTAGGACACATGCTTTTATTTACAGAGATATGCAGCCTGAGCACAGGATGGAAGGACTCATAACAGTTACACTTCAATAGATCTTGCCTCCCCATTAGAACGTCCCCAAAGGCCATAGCTTTGGGTTCAGCACAGCTGAGAGAGTCAAGCTTCTTTCTCCAGCTTCCAGCCAAGTCAAAAGAACACTCAGACAGTCACCCCTGAACTATTGTTCTTCTTTCTAGGTTGACATGGCACCCAGCCAGGCAAGGAAAGGCCCACCCCTCCTCCGCCTGGAAAGCACCATCACTTGGTTGCTGCTAGAGCAACATGGCACACTTTTTAACATGCTGATGGGGTTTTAAAATAGGTCATTGTCTACTAGAATCTAAACCTCACAGATACAGAATCACAGAGCTGGAAGGTCCCCCCCTCCCGTACCACCCAGACTCCCCCCCCCCAAATATATATATTATACAGTCATACCTTGGGTTACAGATGCTTCAGGTTGCGTTTTTTTGGGGTTATGGACCCGCCAAATGTACCGGAATCAGTTACTTCCAGGTTTTGGAGGTTGTGCATGTGCAGAAGCACCAAATTGCAACCCGTGCGTGCGCAGACACATCGCTGAGGGTTGTGAACGTGCATCCCGTACGGATCACGTTCACAACCTGAGCATCCACTGTGTAGTGCTAAAATTAATTGGCTCTGCCTCTGAATGGCTCTTATAAATTGCATGTCTGCCTACCTTCTGGGCTATGGAATTCATTGGTTGGCGTGGCACTCCTTTCCTCCCTATCTGTCTCTGGCTTTTTCCTAGGCAAAATGATTATTTCCAGCCTGTTGCTGGTTGCACTTGGGCTGCCAGTGAAATCACGGCCCTGTCTAGGCCGGAGGTGAGCACAAGCATATGTTGCTGCTTCCTTCCTATTCATGGAAGTACTGTGAATTCTTCCTGGGATTGTTGCATTGTGTGTGGGAGTTGGTGTGGACTAGGGAGGGGACCGCTACTGCAGCACTTGTGCCTTGTGCGATGCTGATTGATGGCTTCCATGCACAGCCAATGTGGTAACATTACTGGAGCACAATGCTGTGATTAGTGGATGGTGGCAGAGTTGTCATGGGTGCTGGAAAACGTCTGCCGTCTTGTTTTCTGCTTTGCACGTGTGTTTTGCTAGGCACATGGATTTGTCACAGCAACCTTGGTCCTGGTGTGGTGGTTGCTAGAGTAACAGTAGGATCATTCTACCTGCCAGACAATTAATTTGCTACGTTAAATTCATTGCTGTCAGAGTGATCCTGTAAAAGTGCCTCCAAGATGTTCATTCAGTCAATTTAGTATTTGTAAAACTACAGAGCACAAAAGACTCCCAAATCTGCCTCACTACAATAAGGATGTCTGGCACTGTAGGTAGACCAGGCACACACACCAACAAAGAAGAGATGTTATTATCATAACTAAATTACCAATCTCTTACGAATCATTGAAATCCCAAAGGAACCTCTGTGGGTATTTCTCAACCCAATAAACTGTTTTATTTAATTTGTGAAATGAGTTGACCACAGGGAGGAGAGGATGCCTATAGTAAATCACTGGCGTGGACATTTCATACATAGCACAGATTAGTGGGATTCTTAGCATGGGATAAATTTTAAATTGATGCATTACAGGAAAGTGGTATGTCAAAATAGAATTTGGAAATAACGGAATGTAACTGTTCAGGAGTTTAGCTCCAAAATGAGATGATAAACATTTTGACATTTTTAGGAAATAGTAACCCAGGCCAGTGTGCATCTGTATGGCAAAATGTTACAAAGAATAGTTACTACTTCTTTTTCTTTGGGCTTTTCTCCAAAATGGGGGCAAGTGCGTACAAGCGCTGTGCTGTGTCCATATCTAGCTTCATTAAAGCACCAAGTAGGAATGTAGAAATGAGTCTCCATAGTTACTGAGCAGGCATTCTTCCCTTCTTTGGGCGCCATAGCAACACGGCATTTGGCTGGCTGGCTGGGGGAGTCAAGGGCCCTCTCCTGCAGACTAACTCATGATTACTTGCAGGCAAGATCAAAAGAAGCAAACAATAGAGATCAAGCCTGGGCTCAATCATAGAATTATTGCTAAAGCACCATCTAGTCCAAACCTGTAAACAAAGTGAGGCTCATTCCACCCTCCTGCAGGTCAAGCTCTGCAGTCACGACCCACAATATAATTTGTGCAACGGGAGCAACTAAGATTGAAATCCCTATTGTGGAGTGTATGGCAAGAGAGAACTCACGCCAGTAAGCGAAGCAGTAGAAAGGGAAATGGGAAACCTATGCAGCAGGTCAGTCTGACCTATAAGAATCTTTGCCCATCCACCCCCATCCTCACATATTGTGACAAACCAGATCCTGAGTCTCAGGGAAATCCAGCCCCCAAACTTTCTACAGCAATGTGCTGCCACTGGCTGGCGCTGTCTCTGATGCCTCATGTAAGGATTGCCAGCACTGGGCACCAGTGTGGCCATCAGTGCCTCCTATGGCACACACATAAGTTCTCAGGAAAACTCTCCTCAGAAGTCCACAATACACAAGAGACTGTTTACTCTTCCTGCTCAGTTCCTGTTTGCACTGTCTCAGCTTCCCTTACATTGAAGGTGCTGCCTTAAACATGCCCACTTTGGACTGGGTGTAAGGATTGGACATTCATCCTCCCTTCTTTTTTGAACAGAGGAGAGGTGCAAAGGTTTTATCTCTGAGTGAGTACAGCGGCGGCTTTTGCAGGTCCTCTTTCCCCCTCCATTGATGTGGGGGAGGGGGGCACACCTGTATCCCACTGTGGTCCTGTTTGTAGGTTTGGCAGCCATTTTGTCTTCTCTCCTGCCTCGTGGCAGCCTTTCCATGAGCTAGCACTCACATCACTTCATCAGCAATTCAAGGTGTGCCCACTGGTCCCGAAAATTTGGTGAGTTTTGCATCAGAGGAAGTAGAGAGAACGAAAGTGGGTGGATGAGGCTCCTTTCTATCCTGAGCACAGCCCACAAACAGAGATAGCAAAACACAGAATGACAAGGCAAGTCTTTATAAATTTATTCAGATGGACACTTTGCCACACATATGCCCCTTGATGTGCAATGAAGTGCTCTGTTCCACTTAGGGTGAGGCCTGCTTACCAAGCGGCTACATGTCCACAGTCATCTCTGTCCACCCTCTGGCTTACATGCAGTGACATTCCCAGTCCCCACGACTGCTCCACAAAGACAAATCCAAAAGATTGCAGCTCTGATCAAAATCTCGATCCCCTTATCATATGAGGGATAGATTCAATTTCCTGTCTTAATACTCAGTGGGTTTCAGGCAGCTGCCCTCACTAGCCATAGTGCTATCAAATTTTATCCCCCCGTGTCTCATAAGCCAGGCTTGCTTCAATTACAACTCAGGCATTTGGTGTCTCATGCTGCTGAACACTCAGCCAGAAGAGATTCGGCAGACATCTGTGCTGCTAACTTTCAGGTGTCTCTTGAAAAATGTGTGTGCGGGCGGCCCTTTGCAGCTGTTTAATTTTTTGGTTAGCTGGTCACCTTAATAATTATCTGTATTTTAAAACAATTTTTAAAAAAAAGTTTTATGTTTTAGCAGTGTACACCACCTTGGTGTTTTATGATATGGCAGTATAGAAATACTTCTATATATAAAAATAATAATCTGTTCTGTTTCACCATGGCAGACTATGTAGAAGATTTTGGCATTTGTGATCACACTGTGACTTTATTTCAAGGCATATCCCTTTGCAAGAATCCACCAGCAGATGTCACTGCAGAGATGAACAGCAGACTAACAGGGATGGGTTTTAACAAATGCCCCCTCTGCACAACACACTTAAAGCAGTATTATGCCACTTTAAGCAGTCATGGCTTCCCCCGGCCCCAAAGAATCTTGTGAAATGTAGTTTGTTAGGGATGCTGACAGTTGTTAACAAACCCTTATTTATGTGAAGAGACCCTCACAGAACTACAATTCTGATAGAGGTTTAACAGTCAATCAGTCAGTCTTCCCTATTATGGTGACATATCTTGTGTTTCTATTTCTAGTTAAAGTAATTATTTCTACATTTGTGTACATATTAGAATACACTTTTTTTTTTAAGATGAATTTTCTTTTTCAGGTCTGCAGCGCAAGATTTGTGTATTCCAGTTAAATCCACCCTCAAAACAATGACAGATTATGGTGCCTTTGATAACTGAAGTATCCAAGTCTCTTTTCGGGCCAGAGTGGATGGTTTGCATAGGCTAAGGCTAGAGTCACAGGCAGATGAATTAATATGAAGATCATATTACCAAGTCTTGGCTCTGGTTCCTGAACTGTGCTTTCTCCCTGCTTTATATCTGAGCATCACAACTATTGCAGCTGCACCCAACTTACTTCCAATTTTGCAAGGAGGACACGTTGCCATTTAATTGAGCTGTGCTGTCATGCAGACTTAATGTCATACAGTGAGGTTTGGCACTAAACCAGAAGTACAGAAATCAGGAGTGAGAACAAAAGAGGGGGGGCTTTGTTTCTTCTCTCCTGTGGGCTACATGCCCTGCTCATCCTGCAAATGCCTTGGCCTGCTATTTGAAGTGGCAAGGATAGGCCCTGGGGGTGGGGGTGGCCCTCTGGCTTGTTGAGTCAGTAGTCCAAAGACCAGAAGAATCTTCCATTGGCAACCACCTCATTCACTTGGCCCTTTGGTTAGCATGAATGGCTGATATTTACTAGATGTCACGTTCTTGACCACCAAATCTCCAGGGGGAAAGTTGACAGAAACCAGACAGCAAGGCAGAAAGCCTCAGGGCTGTTTGCTATGCACATTTTTCAACTTGATGGGAAATTGCACATTGGAGGTGGGTACACAGAAATACAAAAAGTTCTAGCAAAAGTATAGAAGAGATTCACCCAGAGGTAACAGAAAAGAAGTAAGGATTATCAGAAGACATAGGCCATAGGCAGAAGTGAGGCAAGGTTAAATTGTCTTTAATTCTTGGGAGTGGAGGTTAGTTGTGGATAAGCACAATTCATAGTTGCAGAGTGATGTTTCTTTAAAACCTTACAAAGGATTCAAAGAATATATAATCTGCGTAGCTCATTGGGATTATTCCTTTTCATACCAAACTCTTCAAAATGAATGGATTTTGTCCCTAGGGATGATACACATTTCCTCAGAAAGGAATATTCTGACAAATTCTTTCAAATTTTCTTGTTTGAGAATCTCCTGAACTGCTGGGGAATATTATTCCTCTCATGGAGAATATTCAGCAAAATCACCTCCTCAGTTTCACCATCCCTGAGACCAGTTACGGGTCTTATTTTCCATAGGATTTAACATTATTTTAGTGTTGTTGAATGCCATTGACCCTGGCTCCTCCCTGCCCTCCTCTTTTAACCCATTGCTTCCTTCATCCACCCAAAGGAACTAACAACAGAGTTTCAATGAACATTATGCAAGCTGATTTTTTTTCCAGAAAAGGAGTTTTTGAGAAATGTTTGCAGTTTTTTTGGTTTTTGAGCTCCCCATAAACTTTTGAAGGCTTTCGGTCCTCCCCTGGGGAATGTTTTGCAAATGGCCCACTATTTCAAAACAAATAGGATGTGGGTGTGGCCCTCCCTGGGAGAGGGAAGGAGCCCTAGTCCCATAAGACTGTCTTAACCAACCTGGCATCCTCCAGATGTTTTTGACTACAAACTCACATCCGTGTGCTCTCTCCTAAGTAAGTACTGTTCTGGCACAAGCAGAGTTGGTTGTGGTTTGAGGGGGTCTATGAACAGGAGGTATGATACTGAAATGGCCGCAGTGTAGGAGATGTACACGGCAGTGGCGGCAGCATCAACAGTACTGAATGGGATGGATTGCTTCTTTCTGTACACGAGAGACCAAAGAGCACAAGGTGTAGCCTCTGCGTCACAAGCAGTCAAGCCCTGATGGATATGAATTGCTCTACGCCTTTCAGACCTTAACTCTGTTTGTTTCTTTCTTTCACAGAGGGGGCAAAGTCTAAACTCGAAGCTATGTATCCAACCCAGTCGACTCCTTCCCTGCTCTGCTTTCAGGCGCTGTGCGCAGCAGAGGGGGGCCTTGCACTTGTTCTACAGTAGGAGCTATCGCTGCAGCATCTGAGAAGGTGAGTTGCTTCACCATTTCCTAGCCGCTCGCTGATGGTACTCAGATTTCCCTGTCCTTCTGGTTTCTCATACTTCCAGGTACAGCTAATCCCATTTCCAGGGAGTGTTTGTCACGGTGTCTCAAGGGAAGGGAGGAATAGAGGGACTTTCCATTCAGTGGAAGGGATGTTCTGAAGCTGAAATTTGCATGAAAGTGGGGTTTAAAATAATCTATACATGTATCAAAAAGAACTGCTTGTGCTTTTGCCTTTCATACAAAGGGAATGGCCACATCCCCTTCTCCAGCTCAACCCCACATATGGGAGAGACTGTAGCATAGTGGTAGAGTGTGTGCTCAGCATGCAAAAAGTCTGAGGTTTAGTCCCTGTTCTCTCTAGTTAGAAGGATCAGCTTGAAGGGAGCAAGGGGAAATCTTCAGATCTTCAAGAACTGCTGCCAGTTACTGGAGACAAATGAACAAACAAACTGGCCTGGTAGGAGGAAGCTTCCTGTTGTCCTCGTACAAAGCTTTCTGGCTGGAAATACCCTAAATATAATTGATTCCTGGTGTCCTGGCATCCCAGCAATTTGGAATATGGAGATGGAACAAACTGCTTGGCTCTTAAGAGCACCCATGGCTACTAAAGGCCACTATTGTATAAATGGAAACATAAGACTCAGCCATAAAATATTATTGATCATTAGGCAAATTTCAGGAGAGATAACTATGGCCTAGTTCCCATGGCACAGTAAGCTAAACTATGGCTTAGCATGAATGTGTAAGTAGGTGTGCAAGCTCTGGGAGAGGGGATTGTGGTTGCTTTGCTCTTCATTGGCCTTTTGCCTGCTGTGCTGAGCTAAGCCATAGTTTGGCTGAGGGTGTCATTTGAACCCGGGCTTACCACTTAGTTCTCCCGGGCAAACCATGAGCTGTAAACTATTAGCCTGGACTTGGACAACACACTAAGCCTGAACAATGGCTTAGCTCAGTGTGGTGCAGCAAAACAACTGGGTTGAAGCAAAATAGGCTCTCAAGGAAACTGAAATACTTCCACATTTGATGTGGTGTGGCATGTGAAGCAAGCCAGCCTTAGTTACACCACGCAGAAAATAAGGAGGATTTGTGGCACTAAGTTTCCATGGATTAAAGCCCATTTTGTCGGCTGCATGAAGTTTTATCCCAGCTGGTTTATGTGTATGTGTGCATATGTACATATGTAATCACACAGAGAAAAGTCAAGTGTGGGGGCATAAGCAGAAAGTCCAAAGGGCTGTGTAATGCTCGATTTACAATGAGTGACATTTCCATACAAAGCTCAACTGTGCAAGGTAAACATAATTAATGGACTTGGTGACTAATAAGGGTGGGCACATCTTTCAGTTTCTTCCCAGTTTCTTATTTTTCCAGTCTTAAGTTCAGTTCTTCACATTTTAACATCAGCATGTGAATTATTCATTTTTTTAAAAAAGGTTTTCATGAAAATTCACCAGCATCTTAGTGTGAATTTCTCCTAATGTACACATTTTTGCAAAGAAAATATCCCTACAATTATGCATTTATGTATATTAGTTCACTAATAAGTGAATGTGTATGCACACTTTACTCTGGTATATTCCTTTTTATACACATTCTTTGGCTGCATTGCAAAATTCAGATAAGTGTGAATTCCACAGGGTGGCTGTGTTTCAGACCTTGTATTATTTCAGAGAGTGCGAATTAAGGAATATTTAAGTGTGAACTGAATAAAAGTTCTCCACCATCCCTAGAGCCTAAGGATGATGTGGAATATGCAGTATAAAAAGGAAGCAGTACTGAGGACCATCTGATGCTGTTCAGGTTGTTGTTTTTCTGTGTTGTTTTCCTTCCATTCATTTTTCTTTCCCTTCTTTTCTTTCTTCTTCTATTTTGGATTTTTGCTAGTTCTATTTCTTTTTCTCCTTAGCTGTATTTCAGCCTCTGAATAGATTTGAGTGGGCAGCTAGATGTACAGTAGTTCACAATTTGATCCAAAGTCTTTAATAGAGAGAAGCTTACCACACCCCACTACTTCTTTCATGCACACCTGAAATATTGATTAGATAGACATGAGTGCTGGGCGTCTGTCTGGAGATATAACTGATGTATAATCCACAGGATCAAAAGTCAGGAAGATGGCAGCTCTCTTTCACCACAGGAATGACATTTCTTACAAGTAGGTTTATGCATATCTTTCATACCATTTGATACCACTGGAGGACTCTGCTTGCCACAACCAACTGTTCTTCACGTTATATTCATTCTTGCACATGGACAAGTGTCTTTCTTCATCAGGAAGAATTTGATTCTGAAAACTTTAGACCTTTTATGTTCCATCTTTGGAAGATGCCAAGTTCTAATTAGGATTCTGTGGTTTGCAAATACAAAATACTACATAGTTCCCATGGCAGTTTTAAAATATGCATATTTTCAGCCTTGTTGCTAGTTAAGGTTTGTTTGCTTTTTTGTTTATTACTTGTATATCCCACCTTTCTTCCAAGTAACTTGAGGTTTAGCCTTACAACATCTTTGTGAGATGGGTTAGGTTGAGAGATGGCAACTGTCCCAAGGCAATCCAATGAGCTTCATGGCTGGGTGGGGATTTGAGCTTTGTTAACTAAGTTGCTGCTATCAGGATCCCCTGAAGGCTCATTGAGATGGATGCTGCAGCATCCCTACTTGTGGGGAGATGCCATCAGTACCCAGTTTTGACTCCATGTAGTAGTGATGAAGGGACGCGGGTGGCGCTGTGGGTTAAACCACAGAGCCTAGGACTTGCTGATCAGAAGGTCGGCGGTTCGAATCCCCGTGATGGGGTGAGCTCCCGTTGCTCAGTCCCTGCTCCTGCCAACCTAGCAGTTCAAAAGCACGTCAAAGTACAAGTAGATAAATAGGTACCGCTCCGGCAAGAAGGTAAACGGCGTTTCCATGTGCTGCTCTGGTTCGCCAGAAGCGGCTTAGTCATGCTGGCCACATGACCCGGAAGCTGTCTGCGGACAAATGCCGGTTCCCTCGGCCAATAAAGCGAGATGAGCACCACAACCCCAGAGTCGGTCACGACTGGACCTAATGGTCAGGGGCCCTTTTACCTTTACCTAGTAGTGATGTAGGGTGAGGGAATTTAAGGCACGTAAGGTGGATATATTTAGACATTTTAAAACCTAGGGAACATTTCAACCCCTTGTGTCTATTTGCTTCCTCCACAGTGAAACTGAGAGCAGCTTCAACAAAGCCAACAGCATGACCAGGCCAAGTGGCAAGTCCATTTACCGTAAGAACAGCCTGTTCTTTTCTCCTGCGTTCAACATCTCCAGTCTTAATAAGTCTGAATCCCCATCCGAGAGCTCTCAGGGTTTCTTTGTTCATTTTTATTATTTGCTGCAAAGTCTCATATTGGAAGCGGGGAGAGAGAGATAACCAAATTGTAGATGCCACCTGCGTCCTCTCCTATTTCTGTCACAGCAGCATTAGAACGCTTTGTACCTCAGGGAATGGCCTTAGAGTAATATAGTTGCCACTTTCCTTTATGATTTCACTTCCCCTCCTCAGACAGCAGTGAGATCAGCCGTCCCTCACACACAAGCTAGTTAGAAGGGTGGAGAGCTCCCCCCCCCCCCATCTTCCTGCTTCTCAATAAAAAATAAGAAATGCTCCCTAGTTGCACAGTTAATCATTTTACATTGGAGCAATATTAATAGAAGCCACACATCCATTCTAATCACCCAACAATGAAGCCATAGGGCTGTACAGTGGTGCCCCGCAAGACGAATGCCTTGCAAGACGAAAAACTCGCTAGACGAAAGGGTTTTCCGTTTTTTGAGTCGTTCCGCAAGACGAATTTCCCTATGGGAAACTCTTGCGAGTTTGTTTCCTTTTTCTTAAAGCCGCTAAGCTGTTAATAGCCGCTAAGCCGTTAATAGCCGCTAAGCCGTTAATAGCCACTAAGCCGCTAATAGCCGTGCTTCGCAAGACGAAAAAACCGCAAGACGAAGAGACTCGCGGAATGGATTAATTTCGTTTTGCGAGGCACCACTGTAGTAGACAACATGGTGAAGCAGAGATGATTACCTGACCTCCTAAGCTGGTAAGTCACGTCACTGCTGTTTACCAGGAGGGATGAGGTAGTGGGAAGGGTGATGTAAAGCAAGCCCTAGGAAGTAAGGTCTCATAACATCTTCCTGCTTAAGGCAAAGGTGAAGATGGGGCCTCCATGGCTCTATGTGCAGAAGTCAACTGGACTGGCAGTTGGATTTTCTTTTGGTATTGGCAGTAGGATTGTGTCTGCCACTGCACCTCAGGCCAATGTGGTGGCAGGTGGTGTGGCACACACAATTCTGCCCTCCAACTAATGGGTACAGCTAGGGATCTGGATGCTGCGTCCCCACAGCACCTGCTGCCTAAGGCAGTTGCCACACTCTGCCTAATAATAGGGACGGCCCTTCTCCAACTTATGCTGTTGCTTGCAACTCATTGGCCACACGAGAAACTCCTGCGAAGCTGTCTTCCTTATGAATTGTTGGAGCCAAAGTTATTGGACCATTCTGAATTCCCTGATATTTGTACAAGAGGTTGTACAAACCTCATACAGAGGTTTGGATTCATATATTTAAGTGAGGATTCCCTTACATCTGGGGATACTGAAGCTGATTTCTTCATACTGTGTCTCCTCTATCTCCCTCTTGCTCTCATAGACCAGCGGAAGGAATATACTGAAAGTATGATAAAGCACCAACATGAATTCCAGCACCGGGTGGAGGTAGGATCAGCTTGGGGAAGCAGAGACATTTTATTCTGTCCAGACATGGGGGAAGAATGAACTGGTCCCATGCAGTGGTGCCAGTTCCTACACTTGGTGGTGCAACACAATTCCTATCGTTTTGCTAACCTGCTGGTGGCCTCATACTCTCTCCTACAGGGGATCCCATGTGGGTCGCCCATTCCCTGACTTTCATCTCCTACATGTGTTCAAAGGAACATGTTTGGTGAAGGGAGCAGAATCGCAGCATCAGGCACCATACCCAACCTACACACGTTCATTTGAATGTGTTCAAAGAACACCTACATGAATAAGGCTTTCTCCACAGAAATGGGAAACCCGCTCCACTGTATGTGCAGAGGCTCTCATCATTCATTCAGATGAATGTGGATCAGGCAGGGACAGAACACGCCAACCGTGATCCCACTTGCTCCCTCACTCAAGGCTGAGCCATGGGCAGAGGAGCCAAGAGCTGTGGGGGAAGCAAGTAGCCAGCAGTGCAACAGAGCTCAGGAAATCCTTATTGTTCAAGGAAAGCTTTTATACTCCTTCCTGCCCAGGAAGATTCAATGGGAAGCTTGAGTGGGTGGAGCTAGTCCAGGACCAGAAGGTTTTCTACCAAGAAGATTGCCACCAGCAGGTCCATAAATCACCACAGGGCAATCCAATAAAACCATCACACAAATGATCCATGAGTTCCTGAGTACTGTGCATAGAGATTTGTATACCAGAAGGAGCTCAGGCCCTAGTCTATCAGATCTGAAGTTACCCTGAGGTCCAGCACTAGAAGTCTATACTTGCTACACAATTTAAAAATACTTAGCTGATAAATCACCTGCTTTTTGATCATCCAGTTAATCAATTAATTAAATTTAAATATATTTGTATACCACTAAAACCTCAGTGTAGGATTTTCTGAGACAGTAGGAGGAATGAGCATCTTTAATATTTTCTTTCATTCCTTTTCGTAATAACATACTAGGACCAAATTATCACTAGAAATAAACACACTACTCAGTTAATTATAATTTGCCCCTGTAGATAAGCATTTCCTCCACCAATGGTTCAACTAAAGCTTTCAGCTTACAGCCCTTATAATTTCATAGAAAGTGTAGAGCCTTAATGCACCACAGCATAGAAGACCATTCTATGCAATACTTCCTGGTCCCTTCCATGGAAACTGTTTATGTGGGGGTGGAGTGTCCTGATTACCTGCTGCAACAAATAAACTATGGCTTCTATTCCCAGCACCTTCTTACCTGCAATGTTGATGGCAAGGAAATTATCAATGTAGAGAACTGTATTAACCGACTCAAGATGATGGATGCCCAAGGTCAGGTGTGGGGACAAGACATGCTTTTGCAGGTGAAGGATAACAGATTGTTGCTGACTGACATTGAGGCAGAGGTAAGCAGAGCTGCTTTATCTTATTGTGCACACCATGTAATGTCAGCGGGGGGCAAGTTGTGATATGTAACTGAGTCTACATCTTGATTGGAAGGGACCAGACCTCTAAATACAGTGGTGCCCCGCAAGACGAATGCCTCGCAAGATGAAAAACTCGCTAGACGAAAGGGTTTTCCGTTTTTCGAGCTGCTTCGCAAGACGAATTTCCCTATGGGCTTGCTTCACAAGACGAAAAAAATTATGGGTTTGAATTTCTGTGTGGTGGGTGGCTGGGGGAACAATTGGGGAGGGGTTTGCAAGAATCTGGAAGCTTGTGTGTTTTTTTCTGCATTTTTATGATTTTCTGTGACCATTGGGCCACTCTGCTGTTTTTTTAAAAAAATTCTGGGTTTGAATTTTGAAATGCTCTTTACAGTATGTGTGACTTTAAAGAGCACTTAATAAACTCTTGTTGTACCAAATTTGGCTTTGTTTGGACTTTTTTTGACCATAGGAACGCATTAATTGATTTTCAGTGCATTCCTATGGGAAACCGTGCTTCGCAAGATGAAAAATTCGCTAGACGGAAAAACTCGCGGAACGAATTAATTTCGTCTTGCGAGGCACCACTGTACTTATTTATACATTTATTCATAAAACATTTCTATACTGCCTTTCACACCAGCTAAAGATATACCTATGATATTACCATCAAAAATGATTAAAAGTCAAGCTGGTTTTAGCAGATCGTCCTCACTCTGTCACAGGTTGGCTTGTAGAGCTCCCCACCCCATCCTTCAGACCTGGAAGATTGTGATAGGATTGATTGCCAGGGAATCCCCAATGGCCTGCTCTGCTACTGAATTCTTTCTTTGCTTACAGGAAGAGCTGGATAGTTACCCCCTGGAATATATCCAGGAATGTGCCTGTGTCCTGGACAGCTGCATCTACAACTCCATCTTGGCCATCACTGTGAAAGAAATGAGACCATCCAGGACTAGCATCATGCTGTTTCAGTGCGAGCAGATTGGAGTGAGCAACTTCAGGGCCCAGAGGAAGGAAGAGACCTGGGCGGGGAGGGGGGTTAGAACAACCTGTATGTTCCATGAAATGCAAGATTGCATTTACTGTGTCTTTTTAGATAGCCATGGTGGGGCCATGGCACATGGGGAACTTTCCCCCGAACCACAATCCTGATTCACACCCACCCACCCAGCTGCTATTTGGTAGTTTGTTTGTTTTCTCCTGTGGCAAATAGCAGCTGGGGTGGGGAGGGATTTCTGCCAGGACCATGGGGGAAGAGCAAAAATCTCTCCTTGTGCTCCTGATTCTCATTGCCTCCCATTGCTGTGATTTAAAAACACAATCATTGCAGTCACACATTAACATGTGTAGTTTGAGCTTTATCCATGTGTCTGTGTGCAAGATGGATGGAAAGAAAGAAAGAAAGAAAGAAAGAAAGAAAGAAAGAAAGAAAGAAAGAAAGAAAGAAAGAGAGAGGGAGGGAGGGAGGGAGGGGGAGAGAGAGAATCTGAGAGTAAGAACTGTGTTGTATAAGTTCCCTGTACTCACTACAACTTGGATCACTCAAGTATGTGTCCTCCATCCTGCACTACCATGAGCTAAGAGGAGTTCCATAATCTGATGACAGATTTCCTCCCAAGGGTATAGGGAACTCATTACTGCTGCTATTGCCATAGAAATTGAGAGTTATTTCTATTCCCTGTGCACCACAGTAGTAGCAGCAGTTCCAGCTCAGAGCATGCCTGAAGCTGAGATTAGAGCAGTGTTTCCCAACCGGTGTTCCGCGGCACACGAGTGTGCCGTGAGACGTTGCCTCGTGTGCCGCGAGATGCCTGGAGGGAGGCGGGCGAGTCGGGCGGCGAGAGGCGGGGCGGCGGCGGCGAGGAGAGGCCGCGCCTCCTGCTGTTGCCTGGCGCTCCTCCTCGCAGCCGGAAGCGCTGCCTGGGCGCCTCCGCGCGACTCTGCCTCGCTGGGTTTGGTCTCCCAGCAGAGACGGGTCACACGCGCCCCTCCCTCCCTCCCTCAGCCTGCGCGGAGGGAAAGCCAGAGAGAGGCATCGCTCCTGCGCGGCGGGAGAGGGAGCAGCCGGAGCGATGCCCCAAACGAACGGGACCGGAGGGGAAATCCTCTCCGAGGCGGATTGAGCGCAGCTGAGAGAAGCCTTTCGAGGAGCTGCCGTGTCCCCTGGAAACCCCCTTCCCAGCTCTGCCTCAGCCGCCGCCGCCTCAGCCGCCGCCGTCCCTCAGTCCCTCGCTCTGCTGCCTCCTCCCACCCCCAAAGCTTGGAGGTTCCCCAGCAAGGGGGAGGGAAAAAACTTTCACTTTTGTGCGTCCCTCCCGGCGTGACGCTGCGCGCTGACGTCACGGGGCGGGGCTTTAATGGTGGTGTGCCGCGAGATTTTTTTTCAGTAAACAGGTGTGCCGTTGCCCAAAAACATTTGGGAAACACTGGATTAGAGGAAGATATTTTCAGGGGAACTTTGATAGATGCTGGTGAATGGTTGTAAAAAGTGATAAGACTTGCAGTGCTTTTACTTTCCTCCAGGCTGAGCTGCTGAAAACCAAAGTGGAGAAGGCCGTTGAGGAGTTGAGAGACGAACAGCAGAATCACAACTTGCTCAGGTAGTGAGAGATTTAGAGGCCTGCAGTATGGACAGCCAAACCTTTCTTTCTCCAGAAGCCTGCTAGATTTTAACTTGTGCATAATCATTATCGATGCAAAACTCCTCAGTCCAGAGAGACTTCTCCCCCAAGTCAAAGTAAGATATATCCCAGCCATAGAGAAATGTATTATTTCTATTGGCCACCTGGAACCCAATCAAACTGAGTCGTTAGGCTGTGAATCTCTGCCTCACTTGTCTGTGAAGCATGTGGCATCTCTCTCTCTCCCATGTTCACAAGCTTTTTCTCACACCTTTTGGTGATTTCTAGTTATCCAAATTCTCCCAGGCAGATTCCACCAGTGCTCTTCCAGTTCCTTTAGGTTCAGGTTCAGTGCTGAATTTTCCAAGGTTTTCCTTCATTCTTGCTTTCCTAAGAATGTACTTATTCTCAATTATCTTATCAGGAGCAACCTGGAGAATATGTTGTACCAGCAGAGCCGATCATCACGTACTGACAAATCCCCACTGATCTCCCAAGAAAGAAGACCAGCAGGGCCAATGGAGCCGAACCATATGCCTTCTCCAGCACAACAGCCTTGGCAGAGGCAGCAGCAACATCCTTGGAGAGCTGGCCCAGTCCCTGTGGACTATGGTAATGATGATGTTACAGTCTCTCTTGCAACACATTTGTAGCTCCCACTCTCATAATGCATCAGGAATCGGTCAGAGGAGACATTGTATCTCCTAAGCAAGAATAAATGCCTCTGGGTTGTATCCAAAGTAGCACTGCATAACGTGTCTCTTTAGTGCAAGGACTTCCACTCCTCCACCTGCATCCCTCTAAATCTGTTCTAGGGATTCACCCAACCCTCCAAAGCAGATTTTGGGGAGGGTGAAGGTGAGCACAAGCAAACGCTTTTACAACATGGGCATATAACAGTACCATTGTACCGTCAAGAGTGTATTAACTTAAGGTCTCTGTGTGTGGTTTGGGAGCTGCACAGTCAGGGGAAAAACAATGCTGTCCAGGGTTGTAAAGACTGCGGAGAGAATAATTGGGTGCACTCTTTCCACCTTGGATCAAATCTACGCTTCCAGGTGTCATAAGAAAGCTGCAGAGATAGTACAGGATAGTGCGGACCCCGGAAATGATCTCTTGCAGCTTCTGCCTTCTGGAAGAAGGTACAGGGTTATTAAGACTAGGACTAGCCGCCTGAGAAACAGTTTCTATCCAAATGTGATTTTGGTTTTAAATGCAGTATAAGGTAGTCTCTATGGGAGTATATTGTATTTAATTATGGGGTATCAGAGTTTTTAGGGGGCTAAACAGGCTGGGATAGCTGGGGTAGCAGGTTTGTTGGTTTTGAATGTCTGATGTAAATTTTTTTCAATTTCGTTGTTCTGTATAGAACAATGACAATAAAGATTATCATATCGTATCGTATCACATCGTATCACATCGTATCGTATAAGGCTGGATTCTCCTGCAGCACTGTTTACACAGATAGGCTGGTGATTAACATAAAGCTGCTACACAACTGGACTGGTTGCACACTTGGTTGAAAGCATATCCTATCTGACTCCTTCAGATAGGCCAGCTGGCCCCACCACCTAAGGTCTGAATCAGCTGTGCCATTGCTTAGGATGTGTATCCTACTTTGCAGAAGATAGCTCTCTGTCTGAAGAGCAGTCAGAAGGCTCTATTTAAAGGGCTATCCTCTATTTAAAGGGCTATCCACTTCAAGCCCAGTTTAAAGTTAAAGAAGCATAAGAAGGAAGAGTAGGGGGTCTTGTCATTGCCTATCAACAGTAAGTAC
Organism: Podarcis muralis; assembly: GCF_964188315.1. Classification (NCBI taxonomy): domain Eukaryota; kingdom Metazoa; phylum Chordata; class Lepidosauria; order Squamata; family Lacertidae; genus Podarcis; species Podarcis muralis. The sequence continues at coordinate 53,841,821 of NC_135659.1, forward strand.
CTGAACAGCAGAGTGAGCAGGTCACCTGGTCCCAGCCTTCCCCACTCTAGTGAGATGTATTTTATTTTTGTATAAATTAATTTTAGTAATTATTTCAAACGTTGCAGCTCCTACGTATAAACTGCCACATGCAAATTTTCTGCGAGTTACATGTCCTCGTTGTCAGTGGTGCATTTCATCTCTTTTGGCAATATGTTAAATGGTTGCCCTGCTTCCTGATGTGGTATGTCTTGCTTCACTGCAAGAAATGAAGTTACAGGGAACTAGGCAGAGGGCCTTCCCGGTAGTGGTGCCTGCCCTGTGGAACGCCCTCCCATCAGATGTCAAGGAAATAAACAACTATCTGACTTTTAGAAGACATCTGAAGGCAGCCCTGTTTAGGGAAGTTTTTAATGACTGATGTTTTAATGTATTTTTAATATTTTGTTGAAAGCTGCCCAGAGTGGCTGGGGAAACCCAGCCAGATGGGCGGAGTATAAATAATAAATTATTGCTATTATTATTGATCTTGGGACTCTGTTGCAGAAGCAGAACAGCCACTTCACCAGCAGCAGAAATATGAGCCAATGTATGAAGACCCTGGACCTCCAATGATGCAAGACACAGACAGAGATGCTGTAAGTACTTTCCCGGATACCACCTCCTGCTACCCCCCCAACTCAACCTCTTTCCCCCTTGTCTTTCTAGAGGGTAGGAACCTCAAGCACTGATAACAGGGGGGATTATTTGATTAAGCAGGGCAGGAAAGCTGTGTTGTCTGAGAGCTTGATTGGACAGAGGGAGAGGGGCATCTCTTGGCTGTGAGACCTGGAAGACCAGCTCCCTGCCTTGGAGGCCTTTTTCCACCTGGTCTGGGAGGGGAGGGCTCAGGCTGACTCCAGCTACAAAAGCTGAGGCTGCTAAACAGACTTTTGGGCTGGGGCATTGTTTAGGGGTTTTTGTTTTTGCTATTATTGAGATGATGAGAGAGGGGGGGTTGTATCTTTATCTTAAATCTTAATGTGTTTGGTGTGGAACCTTTTCAATTTGACTGTGTGCTTTTTGAGGTTTTATTTATTGTTCATGATTACTTTTGTTATCTTTGTAATTAAGTATTTTTTTTATATTGTAATCCACCTTGAGCATGGCTTTAACTATGGAAAGGCAACATACAAATAAAATAATGAATGAATGGTGTGATATGAATGCCTATTGGATAGAGACATGAGTTGGGCTGCTTTGAAGAACAGTGTGCAGTCAAGAAGCACTTCTGTTGAGCAGATATTGACAGATAGCTCAAAAACTGGTTTGGAGGATAGAAGGGAGTCAGGAAGATGGGCAGTTAGGAGCCAACCTTACAAACATTAATGGATTCCTATAACCCTATAACCCTTGGTCCAGGAGTAATTTGTGATAGTCAAATGTATCGTATGACTAATTTACCTGCTCTTTTGTCTGAGACTTTTCTCCCAGACTCGAGCTGAAGACCAAACAAAGTAAAAATGATAGATAATCAGCCAGTATAAAACAAAGTCTCCAGTGATGGCTGTGAGAATTTGAACTTCTGGTGGTTCCTTGAGGAACAGCTTTTGATGCAGTGTCTGATTTATTCATTCATTCATTCATTCATTCATTCATTCATTCATTTTTGTTCCTTTGCTGGCCACAGGAGATCCTGAACCATGTCTTGGATGACATTGAAACGTTTGTAGGGAAAGTACAGGAGGCCAGTAGATCCCAGAATGACAAGAAGAAGAAGTCAAAAAAGAATAAAGGCAAAGAGGGTAAATAAGAATGGCAAAGAGGTCGCCATGAGGTTCTGACCCCAAGCATTTTTCTGCCTTAAGCATATCAATAAATGACAATGCCTGCCTTGGCGTGCATCAACCTTGGTTCCCTCACATGTTGTTGAACTACAATTCCCATCAACTGTCATGGGTGACAGAAGTTGTAGTCCAAGAACATCCAGGAGCCCAAGGTTGAAGAACAGTACCCTACCCTAACACCAGGCCAAGGTACGTACTGCTGAAGTGATGTCAAGATCCTGTGGTACTTGAGACAGATAATCTCATGGGTTTTCTCCCCCTCTTTGGCAGTAACAGTACAATAACAAGACAGAAACAATGTACTTGATTTAACACTTGATTGGAAGCCACCCAGAGTAGCTGGGGAAACTCAGCCAGATGGGCGGGGTATAAATAAATTATTATTATTATTATTATTATTATTATTATTATTATTATTATTACATAGAAAAATCAACAGGACCACAGTCAATAGTAGGGAAAAGGCACCTATGTCAGCCACTGTGGGATCACTCAAAAAAAAAGCTCAAAGCCCCTCTCCACTGCTCAGAATGGTCTGGGCATCGAATCCTGGCATCCAATGAAACATGAGCATATTTAAGGGAGGAGGGACTTTTGTAGGAGAGGCCAGCCAGCGCAAACAGGAACTGAGCAGAAAAAGCAAGCAGTATCTTATGCGTTGCGGATTGTTGACAGAATATTTATTGTGGGTTTTTGCAGTCACTGAAGATATTGCCAGTTACAGTGGCACCTCTAGGTGCTGGATTGGAGGGTCACAGGTTCACAATTCACGGCACATAAGCCGTTCTTGATGATGTCGACCAGGGATGGGTTGTGCACTTTGGATCAGGGTATCTGCTAGGAAAGGGGAAATTTCCAAGCAGATGCTGCAGCTGGCCAAGGCCTGTGGAGGATTAGCCTTGGCAGCTGTGTTGAGCCATAAGCCAGTTGCTTGGTTACCTTCTGTCTTATCTACACTTTCAACTTAATGAAGAGCCTGTGAGCTAGTGAGTGGGTGGGTGGCTTCTTTGTATCCGAAGCACTCAGGATGGTGAGATAGAGATTGGATTCCAAGTAATTCATTCATGGGAACACTTCATGTCCTTGCAGAAATATGAACATTCTAAGCAGATGTGATCACTTATTTGCTATCTCCTTATCTGCCCTTAGCGCTCCTTTGACAGCTGAAGGTTGAACCATGACTCACTGTTTTCCTACTTCAGATATAACATTGGTCTTTAATATTCTATTTTATTTTATTTTGGTCCCTTTTTGTTGGGAAATAACTGGGGAACGTCAGTTAATCCTGAAGTCCCACGTGTGTAGGGAACTGCAAAAGAAAAATGGGTGACTCACTGAATTAAAAAAATTAATGGGGGGGGGGCTTGACTCACTATTTAGCCAAAACAGCCCTCAGCAGAGTTTAAAACAGCATTTTCAAAGCATGGGAAACATACTATAGGTTGTTAGACCTTTAAATGTCCAAGTATTAAGCATTCTCCACTGCCTCTACCCCTCTCAGAGTGAAGAGACCACAAGCTTTAGTAAGTTTAAATGTTTTACTTATAGTAATCACAGGTCTCTCTCATGCATTGTTCAGTGCTACAGCAGAAACAACACTGGCAAGGTATATTTGTTTGCAAAATACAGAAGTGAGTCTCAAACACGCAATCTGAGTCTGGAGCCCCAGCCTCAGAAATGTGCTTTGCTTGCATGGTTCAGAGAGAGGGGAACAGGAAACAAACCATACTTCCTCCCTCCCCTTGCCTAGAAATTTACAGCTCTGTGTTCTTTAACCCCTTTCTTACTGACAATTATGCACAGTTATGATTAGCTGCGTAAAATCTAGATCAAGGGAAGTAATAGTGCCACTGTATTCTGCTCTGGTCAGACCTCACCTGGAGTACTGTGTCCAGTTCTGGGCACCACAGTTCAAGAAGGACACTGACAAACTGGAACGTGTCCAGAGGAGGGCAACCAAAATGGTCAAAGGCCTGGAAACGATGCCTTATGAGGAACGGCTAAGGGAGCTGGGCATGTTTAGCCTGGAGAAGAGGAGGTTAAGGGGTGATATGATAGCCATGTTCAAATATATAAAAGGATGTCACATAGAGGAGGGAGAAAGGTTGTTTTCTGCTGCTCCAGAGAAGCGGACACGGAGCAATGGATTCAAACTACAAGAAAGAAGATTCCACCTAAACATTAGGAAGAACTTCCTGACAGTAAGAGCTGTTCGACAGTGGAATTTGCTGCCAAGGAGTGTGGTGGAGTCTCCTTCTTTGGAGGTCTTTAAGCAGAGGCTTGGCAACCATATGTCAGGAGTGCTCTGATGGTGTTTCCTGCTTGGCAGGGGGTTGGACTTGATGGCCCTTGTGGTCTCTTCCAACTCTATGATTCTATGATTCTATGAAAATCTCCCCCATGCCTCTCCTAAAATTAGCTCTTTTTCAGGAGCTATTTTTAAAACAGGCCCAAACTCACAACTACCAGATGTACCTACCAAACATAAGCCAACTTGACAATAAAATATCTGTCCTTGGTATTCACCAAGAGAGCTTCTGGGAGCAATGGAAACTCTTGCAATAAATGTGGCACTGGTTGAATTTTCAGTGTAAAACAAGCCTGTGCAAAGATGTGGGGTGAGTGGGCGAGTGTCAGACGAAAGAAATAAAAGGGTTTGTCTTTTATTAGGCAAACTATCTGCACTGTGCTTGAAAACCTCAATGACTAGGATGGAGCTAGGAATCCTGTGGCCCTCCAGATGCTGCAAGACCACAGCTCCCATAGTCACACACCATTTGCCACCTTATCTGAGGGGAGATAGGAGCCAAACAACATCTGGAGAACCACAGGTTCCCCATCTATGGATTGGAAGGACAGTAAGGCAGTGATCTTTACTTATGCTATGCTGACCACCATAGCTGTCAACGTTTCCCTTTTCTTGCAAAGAATCCTATTCGGAATAAGGGAATTTCCCTTAAAAAGGGGGAAACGTTGACAGATATGCTGACCACACCCACGGCTAGCAAAGCCAGTCTCTTGGATTTAAACTGACTTTGTCCCGTTGAGGCTATCTGGATCAAGCCAGCTTCTGTTCATGTTACCCTCCAATTGTTTTGGCGTATCTGGATTGTAAATAGGTGTTGAAAGCTGTGTGCATGTGTTCATGCTATGAACCAGCCCATAAATTAAGAGCCTAGATAAACAATGGTTTCTACATGAGTAACCTGCCTGTAACACCTGTTTGTTTCTGGTTGAGATGACTGACTGATTCTTTCTCTGGATCTGCAGCAATGCCTCCGGAGCCCGAGTTCAAGGACTGTTTCCAGAAGATCAAATACAGCTTCATTTTGCTGGTAGGTCAGTGTACAGCCTGCACAAACTTGGCAAGGAAATTCTCCAGCATGAGCAGGGCTGGCCGCATATTTGAAGAGAGAGGCATCTCCCCCGCCTGAAGGCCTGGCCTCCCAAGTGCGGAGCAACTAGGGCAGATGCACAAAGAGCCCTATTGTGTCCTGCTGCAGCCATTCACTGCAAATGGAGAGGCTCACGGTGATTTGTTTTGTAGATATCTTGACCCACCAGAGCAGGATAAGGAATGTATGGATAGGAGAAGGTGGGGAATAGGGATGTGAACCAGTGCGGAGATAGATGAAGGATCAAATAGTATCCATTGATTGTATTTTGAACCTGCTTTCCAGATGGGGAAAAAAACCCTTTTCCCAAAGCAATTAAAATTCAATACACAATGCTGTTGGCAGGCATTCTCCATAAAAGACACGGGTCCTCCCTGTGAGCCACAGTCTAAGACAAACCAGATGACATGCCATTTTTGCAATTAGCAAGTGCAATTAGGAACAGTGTTTTTCCAAAGGAAGGGCAAGCCTGATCCTAACAATGTTTTTCTTCATTTTCTCTCTTAGCTGCCCAAGCTTCAGTTCCTAACAGGAGGCTGGCTGGGCACTAACTCTTTTTCTCTACCAACTTTTCTCATCCAACTTGCCCCTTTTCCCAGGGGGGAAGGAGAAGAGATGTGAGGGAAGAGGGAATGACAGATAACAGAACACCATGTGTAGTTTCAGTCTTAAAGGCAAGACATAGAGGGAAAGGGGAGAGGAAAGATAGAGAAGGGAGAGGATATTTGACAGTGCCAGAAAAAAAGGGGATGACTTGCTTACGGGCAGCAGGCCCAAGTCATTTTGCCGCCTGAGGCAAAGGACAAGGTGGCACCTCCCCCATTCCATAAATAGAAGCCAGCCAGATTGGCAGCAGTTGAACCTTACTTCCACACTGGCAATCGGACAGCATCCTCCACCGCACCTGAGGGAAGCAGGTTAGCTTAGGTAGCACATGACGACGCACAGAGCAGTGTTGACTCCTGCCACCCTATTTGCAGCTGCTACCTGAGGCAGCCACCTCATTCTGTCCCACAGTAGACAAGCTTTGGTAGCAGGCATCAACATCCAGTTGAAGGAGGCCAGGCTGATCTCCCCTTCCTGGTGGTAGCACTGGGCAGAAATGGTGCCGCTACCCAGTGTTTCATGGTCCTCGGGCCATTGATTGGGAAGGGGAAGAGTGCCACTCCCTGGTCTCTGCCACCACAGAGCAACTGAAGGTTGAAACAGTGTTTTTCCTGAGGGGTGGGGAAGCAAGCTTTCTGCAGCTGCATGCATTAAAATTAATGGTCCTAACTTAGTCATGTGCGTTTTGATAGGTCTGCTCTGAGAAAAAGTTAGTTAAATGCCACCCAGAGAAATATATTCACAGTGTAAATATTAGCTTGCCTTTCCCCCCCAGGCAAAACTTGAACATACAATGCAGCAACCAAGCGCTCCTGAGATGGTTCAACTCATCTTTTCCACTTTGAAAATTGTGAGTATTCTAGCCAGGAACAGACTCCTGGAGGCCTCTGGTGGTAATCTACTCTCCCCCATTATTATTAAAGATATTATTTGCCATATCAGTGTGTGCCACTGAAACTCTGATATGAATTTTCCTGTGCCATAATCATTAGATTTCATAGTGTTTGGATTAAGAAGTCCATGCATTTTACTCCTGCCCTGCCCCTGATTTGTTGGTGACCTTGATGCCCCCCAAGCATGATTATATATATCTCACTTTCTGCATGAAAAGGAACAATCGCCAAATGATACCTGTGAATAAAATTCCTAAAACCTTGAGGTCCCTAGAAGGAGGCAATTGAGAGATGAATAGTATTACCTTTGGTCCTCTCTGTGTGTCAGTCTTTGGGCACAACAAAGGGTTCTTATGAGCTTATGTTCAGAAGAAGCCTTCCTGGAGACCTGACCACACTGGGCAGGGACAAAGAGACTGTCAGGCTCCATGAATCTCATATGCTGTTGCTTTGCAGGTTTTGTCCAATTGTCCTTGGACCAACTTGGCCTCTACGGTGTCCTCACCCTTGCTGATTCCTTCAGCAATTGACTTGCTAAGGCGCTCGTTGGATTCCAAAGACCAGCTTATTTGGAAGAATTTGGGAGATGCTTGGAATCTAAGCAGGTACGGATAAAGCCCACAAAGGAGATAGCATGTGCAAACCAGCATGCCATTTGAACTTAATGACAGGCATTAATGAGTACATGCCAGTGACATATCCCACCGTAGCAGGAGGCATCTTGCCAGGCCACTGCTGGAAACAGACAACTGATCTTTTGGCCTAATCTAGCAAGACTCTGATTATGTTCTTCATTTGCAGCTGCACTATGTCTTTTGTTGACCCTAGCTCTGAGTCACATCTTGAAAGTGTGTAAAAGTACAAGTAACTCTGCCACGCAAGTGAATTTCCAGCAGGAAGTCTGAAGAAAAGGTCATGGACTTAATATCCTGCATTGCGAGAAACATCCTTGGTTCCACATCTGTAACAGGATGCACCTTCTCATTTTGGAAGGCCCTTCACTACAAGTTCTCTTCTTCCCTCATAGGGCAGAACATCCAGAGGGACCATCCATCCCCAGCTACCAGCCCACGTTCTTGAGTGGATGGGTGCCGCCGATGCCCACTCGGAGGCAGAGCTCTGTTGATTTCGATAAGGTGAATCTCTCCTTTAAAAGCACATGAAAAGCAGAAGTAGACCTTGCAACCTGTAGTACTGAAACACAAGGGGGAACTGTGTGTTTCCCTGGTAACTAGCGATGACAAAGGATAACATCATTCTGCTACTGTCTCTGCACATGAATTTAATGAGCAAAAGCAGTGGCTTTGACTCAGAATAAGCTTTTTAAATATCCAATACATTTCTTGTGTTTTCCTCCACACAGGTCCGCACAGAAAGCCGGAGTAGCTTCTCAAGCAGGTATGTTCTCTTCCTGGCTCTAGCATGTGACGTTGTTGTTGTTGTTGTTTAGTTGTGTCCGACTCTTCGTGACCCCATGGACCAGAGCACGCCAGGCACTCCTGTCTTCCACTGTCTCCCGCAGTTTGGTCAAACTTATGTTAGTAGCTTCGAGAACACTGTCCAACCATCTAGTTCTCTGTCGTCCCCTTCTCCTTGTGCCCTCAATTTTTCCCAACACCAGGGTCTTTTCCAGGGAGTCTTCTCTTCTCATGAGGTGGCCAAAGTACTAGGAGATAAAGTTCAGGGTTGTGGACATGTGCAAATCCCATTGTACCCAACAGCAAAACAGCACATAGAAAAAATGGTGTTTGTCTCAGGAGTCTATATCCTCACAATTCTGAGTCCCCTTGATTATCCCTACACAGAAATTAATCAGAAAATGATTCTATCAGCCATGTATATGCCTGTATGTGAATATGTACACGTTATTCTAGTCCTAAAGCAGGCCTCTCATTTTCCATTCTCCTGCTCTCATCAGGGCATCTGATGCTCCCCAACTTATGCAAGCCATATGTGACTTCCATGCAAGAAACCCCAGGGAGCTCACATTAATGAAAGGAGATCTCCTAGAGGTAAGACAGAAGTTCCTTACCCTTCAGCAAACTAACCTCCTGGTAAAAACAGCAGTTTCAATAATAATAATTTATTATTTATACCCCACCTATCTGGCTGGGTTTCCCCAGCCACTCTGGGTGGCTTCCAACAAAATATTAAAATACAATAGTCTATTAAACATTAAAAGCTTCCCTAAACAGGGCTGCCTTCAGATGTCTTCTAAAAGTCTGGTAGTTGTTTTTCTCTTTGACATCTGGTGGGAGGGCATTCCACATGGTGGGTGCCACTACAGAGAAGGCCCTCTGCCTGGTTCTCTGTAACTTGGCTTCTCGCTGCGAGGGAACTGCCAGAAGGCCCTTGGCACTGGACCTCAGTGTCTGGGCAGAATGATGGGGGTGGAGATGCTCCTTCAGGAACAAGGCCATTTAGGGCTTTAAAGGTCAGTACCAACACTTTGAATTGTGCTCAGAAACGTACTGGGAGCCAATGTAGATCTTTCAAGACCGGTGTTATGTGCTCTCGGTGGCCACTCCCAGCCACCAGTCTAGCTGCCGCATTCTGGATTAGTTGTAGTTTCCGGGTCACCTTCAAAGGTAGCCCCACGTAGAGCACATTGCAGTAGTCCAAGCAAGAGATAACTAGAGCATGCACCACTCTGGCGAGACAGTCTGTGGGCAGGTAGGGTCCCAGCCTGCGTACCAGATGGAACTGATAAACAGCTGCCCTGGACACAGAATTGACCTGCACCTCCATGGACAGCTATTCCTTCTGCATAAACTCAGCAAGCCTCCTGCCCTGTTGCTTAATTGCACCCATGTGCACTCCAAATGACTGCAGCCCAATCAGGCAGGTCAGGAAGCGGGGGGGACGGACGGGACAGATCAATGGGAATAGGGTAATAATTCCCATTATCAAGCAGTGGTTTCAGCAATGTTGCATGAGCTTATTAGCAAGAAAAGACACACTAAGGGTTAAAGACTTTGAACACTAATCTTTGTCAAGAAATCGCTCTTGCTGTAGATGGACTCTGGAGCTGGAAACAAATCAGTAGGCAATAGAACCTCTCCCACCCAAAGAGAGAAGTCTCTCCAACCTTTTCTTAATATCTCTGATGATTCACTGTTCCAACTAGCTCATTCCATTTCTGCCTCACTGATAACTTTTGCTTAATGCAACCTTTGCCAATGCCATGCTCTCCAGATATTTTGGACCCCAACTCCCAAGAGCTCCAGCCAGCGTGACCTTGGAGATGGGAGCTGTAGTCCAAAGTAACTACAGTGCTTTTCAAGTTCCATCAGTGCAACAGACTTTCTCCCTCCTCTAGTGAGGGAGATTACATTGCACAAGCAGGAATCACTGTACTGATGGGACATGGGACTTGGTGCTATGTTGGATTCCACCCTTGGAGATCACCAGCTTGCTAAAGGCTGGTTTACTATCCTGCATTATGGAACTTGAAAGTTAAGTGGGTAGCCCTTGGCTTGTACTAACATTACTGATATCTCCTTTCTCGTGGTTACATTCCACCCTCACTAGAACTCAAAGGCAGTAAACAGTGGGACCTCAGTTTAAGAACAGCCCTGTTTATGAACTATTCGGTTTACGAACTCTGCAAAACTGGGAGTAGTGTCTCAGTTTGTGAACTTTACCTCAGTCTAAGAACAGAATAGGGATACGGGTGGCGCTGTGGGTTAAACCACAGAGCCTAGGACTTGCCAATCAGAAGGTTAGCGGTTTGAATCCCCGCGATGCGGTGAGCTCCTCTTGTTCGGTCCCTGCTCCTGCCAACCTAGCAGTTCAAAAGCACGTCAAAGTGCAAGTAGATAAATAGGTACCGCTCCAGCGGGAAGGTAAACGGCATTTCCGTGCGCTGCTCTGGTTCACCAGAAGTGGCTTAGTCATGCTAGCCACATGACCCGGAAGCTGTACGCCGGCTCCCTCGGCCAATAAAGCGAGATGAGTGCCACAACCCCAGAGTTGGCCACGACTGGACCTAATGGTCAGGGGTCCCTTTACCTTAAGAACAGAATCCGAATGGTGGAAGGGCACAGGCGGCGGGAGGCCTCATTAAGGAAAGCGTGCCTCAGTTTAAGAACAGTTTTAGTTTAAGAACGGACTTCCGGAATGGATTAAGTTCGTAAACTGAGGTACCACTGCACAGGTATTTCATTTTAATCAGTTGCAGTGTTTTGGAGTAATCACACATTCTCCTCTGTTTAGGTTTTGGATCAACGGAAAAAATGGTGGCTTGCTAGAAATGCTGCAGGAGAGACAGGCTATATCCCTCACAATATCCTGGAGCCTATGGAACAGAAGACACCTAATGGGAACAACGCAGAGCAAGTAGGTACTATTCTTTATTGTACTGGATGGCATTGCAGTGGCAGAGAGATAGGGAGCTATGAGTTTGTAAAATACATCTGCTCTGTACAGTCTTTGAGCATATCTATGTCTGCCCTTCAAAAGAGGCAACGCAATGCATGACCAGAAACGTAGAAAGTTCTCCAGAGGAAATTTAGGTAGCTCTGCAAACACTGCTGGGAGCCAGCTGTGCATGGGACTCCCTCTGCTTCATTTCTCTCCTCACCCCCACCCCCGGGTTCAATATTGGGACATAGGCTATTTTTTCCCCTTTTCACAGAAGCGGATGAAATTTGCAAGCATACCAACCCTCTATGGTGGCTAAAGCTTGCCAATTTACAGACTAAGAAATTCACATGTGTTTGTACTGAAAAGCTCTGAAATGTGATTTACTGTTGTTGTTTTTAAGGAACCATCTACAGCTCTCTTTTTTTTAAAAAAAAGTAGTAGTTCTGGGCAAAATTTGATGAAATTTGCAGACAAGCTTGCCTATTCTGAATCCTGCCAGATTTCAAAAGGGCAGCTGCAGTGGTTTTCCAAGAAAAGCAGCTATTAGAAGCAGGGGTGGGGTAACTCCAGCCAACCAGGCCTCCCCAATTGGGCCCCTGAAGCCATTTCAGGCAAGCAAGCCATATCCGCCTGCTCCACAGCCGACATCTGTGGATCAGGTAAAAGCAGAGCTTGGCCAAAGAGAGCCAAGCACCCAACAACCACCTGCAGCCCTATGCTCAGTGCTGGGAAAGTGCTGGGTGGTGATGGATTTCAGTCAGGACCATGGCAGAGAAAAAGCATTTAATCTGCCCTCCCCCAACACCAGCTTTTTATGTTTTTAAAAGCAACTATGCAAAATCATATTTAGTTTTATTCTGAGAGCTAAAAGAAAGAAAAATTAAGTACCCAAAATTGCAGCCACTCAGCTGTTCAGGATGTAAGCCTTTAGTTGGAGGCAATCATTGTTCTCTATTAAATATCTTTCTCCTCATGTGTCTGCATTAAGGTTTCAAGAGACTTCCCTGATCTCCGGCCCAATTCTTCACCAGCAGAAGTCACAGTTTGGCTCAGGATGAAAGGTTTTTCCAAGATGTAGGTGCTGCATTAATAACTGACCCAAGAAAGCTTGTCCCTAACAAATAACTCGGCCCCACACCCTTTCCTAGGTGCTGTGTTTCTGATACATAGCTTAGCAGACTGCCTGCAAAGATAATAAACTTTCAATTTAGACTTAAAAGGCATCAACAAAGCCCGATAGCACAGCGGCACTATTATCGTGGTCTGGGGCCAGTTTCAGAAACTGTCTGGTTATTTCTCCATTGAAAAACAATGGAATAGTAGGGAGTGCCACTCTTGTATACCTTATCATGAGGATGGTGTGTGCTGAGCATTTTAAAAAATCCAAACTCTGTATAAAGATGACTCAAATGGAAAGCTCAGAAATAATGAAATGTGATTTGATTATCTTGCACAGTATGTTCTACAACCAAAGAACATGGAGGTTTTTGCAAAGTTCAGGGAGAACAGGAGAAGGGAAGGTTGTGAATATAAGAGATGGTCCATAGGGCTAAAAAGCCATTCTCAAGAGATTTGTGCAGTGGAGTGAAATTCTTCCCAGCTGTAAGCCCTGTTCTGCCTCCCTCTAGCTTCAGAGATTTCACCGAAAGACTGCTATAGACAAAAATGTGGTTTTAAATGAAGAGGATCTCAGTGCTGAGTTCTGTATGAAATATCCAGTTCTAGGTTTGCTGAGCCATACAGAACCAAAAGTGACCTAGAGGCTCAAGCGATGAGATTGGATGTAAAAGAGCCAGGTTCAAATGCTCAGTCACCCATTTAAGGAATTTGCTGTCTCCCAGCCTTACCTATCTCACAGAATTGTTTTTTCACACAGAATGATAAACTCATATAAGCTAGATCTGTGAAAATAAAGTGGGCTAAAAACTGCTTGGTCAGCTAGCACTGTATTTGTGGCAAAGTCTACCTTCTGCATGGCACAGGCTTGAGGAAGAGGTGGTGCTGTGGTCTAAACCACTGAGCCTCTTGAGCTTGCTGATCGAAAGGTCAGCAGTTTGAATCCCCACAACAGTAAGATCCTGTTGCTTTGTCCCAGCTCCTGCCAACCTAGCAGTTCAAAAGCACACCAGTGCAAGTAGATAAATAGGTACTGCTGTGGCAGGAAGGTAAACAGTGTTTCCAAGCACTCTGGTTTCTGTCACGGTGTTCGTTTGCACCAAAAGCGGTATAGTCATGCTGGCCACATGACCCAGAAAGCTGTCTGTGGAGAAACACTGGCTCCCTCGGCCTGAAAATGAGATGAGCACCGCAACCCCATAGTTGCCTTTGACTGGACTTAACAGTCCAGAGGTCCTTTACCTTTTACTGTGCTCTTCTCTTTGGGAATGTCTCAAGCCTGTACCATCTTTTGCCACCTTGCTTTGATGCGCTCTCTCTCTCTCTCTCTCTCTCTCTCACACACACACACACACACACGTACAATTTCCCTTCTTTCTTCATCTTTCAACAGCACAGTGAAGGCCCTTGGAGTCCTTGACGGAAACCAGATTCTGTCACTGAGCAGAGAGGAGCTGAAAGCAGTTTGCCCGGAAGAAGGAGGAAGAGTGTTTCTCATGCTTTCAACTGTTAAATCAGCACTGTAGGTAAGACGCCCTCCAACAGAACACTCATCTGTCTTGTGGCAAGAAATACGCTATAGGGTGGCCTCTTCCCAGGTCACACACCCCTCAGGCTGCTTTGCACCCTCCTTGAGTGTTTTTGCCTGGCTGGAATAGTCCTTGGATTGTGGTGATGCCTCTCACTTGCCTGGACAGAGGATAGAGAGATGTGTGTGGGCGCATGTGAAAACCTCCCAACCTTTATGGTCAGAGTCTGTTTTCACTGTTAAGAGCCATGGCTGTTTCTCTACCCACTTTTGCCTCTGGCCAGCTCACCATTGGTATGTAGTCACCAGACAGTTTCTCATGACGGAATCTGGCCTTCAGGCTGAAAGCCAGTCCCCTTTCCCCTCCTGTAGGGAATATTTGACTGGATACAATGCCATTGTGTTCTTGCACAGGCTATGTAGTTTCCCATTGCCTCAGTTTCTCCCTGGTGGAGATGAATGTAGGCATAGGACCCAACTCCTAGGGGCCGAGGTCCCTTTGCCCCCCCCCAAATAAAATATTTGAGGGGGCTGTCCCCCCCAAAGTTGATGGGCATTGCCATTCAAATGGTGTGTGAGCAGTGTGTCTCTTGATCGATTATGCAGGGCCTCCCAATATTTTATTCAAGTTGGCACCTGACTATAGGAACACCATGGGTGCTTAATTCAGGGAGATGTACACAAGTAGAACACAGGGGTTTTCTACTTGTGTATGTTCCTATACAGCGAGTTCCTTAATTCAGGGGGATAGCATATGCATAGCTTGTTGCATTCCTGCACCAGCTTCTCTCTCTTCAAGCCCCACTGAAAGTTGACAAAGAGACCAGTGACCCACTCTTATGCACTAAATGTGTCAGTTTTAGGATTGTCTCACTTTTAAGACTGGGGGTGGGAAACCTTTTTGGCTCCAGGGACCAAATCATCATCTAGCCCCATCATCTAGTACAAAGTTTATGGAGAAGCGCTTGGGGGAAAGTCACTGTTATCAAGCTCAACCATTATGAAGCTGCTAGAAGGATAAAGTAAGCAATTCTGAAATATAACCTCAAGCTTCTTAGAGGTTTGTAAATGTGGTAAATGTAATGATTAGAGTTTATCCAGCACCAACTCCTCTCTTCTTCTCTTGACAGGATGATCCGCCAGAGCAGCCATCTTTAACCACTACATAATTAACATCTTAGGAACATGTTAATGATTTTCCATTTGCTTTTCAAGAAGGTGAAGTGTTTTCCTCTGCAGCTGTGTGCATACAAAAAGTTGTAAATAGTGGGGCTGTAATGCCATAAAATAAGAGGTATTGTCAATGCAATTTCTATGCAAATCTCAAAATATATGCAAGATAAGGAGTAGGACAAATTAGCACAGCAGTACATTAGTGTAGCAAGTTTAGGAAGGCTGTGTTATGACCAACTAAACATTCTTGATTTAGTCTCCCAGAAAAAGAATAAAACTTTTCTTAAGTTAGAGCTATGTCCGAGTGTCCCAGTACCATTTTTGATGGGAAAACGTGAACTTTCAAGATGAGTGGAGGAGCTCACTGCGAGAATTGAATGTTTTCCAACTAGTTCCTAAATGTTTCCATTTGTGTCAAACTACCCAATAAATTTTAATCTTTAATGTGTCACAACTGCTTGTGTTTTTGCTGTATAGCAAGTAATGTAACTACTGGTCCAGAACCTTTTCAAAAATATTTGTGAAAATTGTGTATTTCCTACTAGGCATGTGCTCTTATCTCACCGTAGGTTAGATTTAGCAACAAAATAACTCTACAGGCTACATTTGCACCTGCAGCCAAATCTTAACCCAAACAGCCTCACTCTAGGGAGGGAAATCCTTCTCAAGAAAAGAAAGCATTCATAATAGGAATATAAAGAATGCCACTAGACCTCAAATTAGCAGGAGGCCAACAGAAATGTCAACCCTCTTCTTCCACAGATGGGCAAGACATGTTCATACAACCACTCAGAACAGCAAGATAAAAGCAACACATTAATGGCCAATAAAGGTATGATGGCACATTCAATAGAACAACAATATCATTCTTTATTGGCTACTACAGCTTTAAAAATACAGAATAGTTTCCAACCATTCTATAGAAAGAGTTCTACATTCGGGGGGGGGCAGCCTTTAGTCAATCCAATCAGCTCTACTCAAGGCAAAAAGAAGTCGTCTTGTCTAGCAGCAGCAAAGAAATTTTTATTCTTCATCTACTCTTTCTTGTTACACCATTTAGCCATCTTGTTATTAATGGGAGTCTTCATAAAGCGGCTGGATTTCATGTAGGCAGCAATCTTCTCTAGGGCCTGGAGGTGCAGAAAAAGAATGTTTTTAGGAAAGGATGTGGGTGAAAGAATCCACCTCAGTAAGACAAAAGTTGAAGAAGCCTTAGGAAAACTGACACTGCTCTCAACTGGCACTGGTTTTGCTCATGCCAAAATGGCAAGTCTGCATTATTATTATTATTTTTAAAAAATGTTCCTTTGTTCAACTTTTCTTTAATGGTAGGTGATAAATGAAAGCCACAGGTTGTATCCTATGCTAGTTCTAACTCGGAGACGACCCACTGAATTTAATACGCCCAAGTCAGTCATGCGCACTAACTTCAGTGGGTCTAGTCTGGGTAGGAATAGCATTGGCTACCACACAATTCTTCATGGTTGGTTGGCTTACCTTAGTTGCTGTGTGCATTTAATGCTGGATGTAGGCATCTTTGGGGGGCACTGTCATTTTGGACTCACAGCTGTCCAGGGCAGCTGTCTACCAGCTCCATTTGGTACACCGGCTGAGATCCTATCTGCCCATGGACTGTCTCACCATAGTGGTGCATGCTTTGGTTATCTCCCGCTTGGACTACTGCAACGCACTCTATGTGGGGCTACCTTTGAAGGTGACCCAGAAACTACAACCAATCCAGAATGTGGCAGATAGACTGGTGACTGCGAGTGGCCGCCAAGACTATGTAACACCGGTCCTGAAAGGCCTACATTGGCTCCCAGTACTTTTCGGAGCACATTTCAAAGTGTTGGTGCTGAACATTTAAAGCCCCAAACAGCCTCATTCCAGTATACCTGAAGGAGTCCCACTCCTTCAGGCATCATCATTCAGCCCGGACACAGATCCAGCTCTGATGGCCTTCTGGCAGTTACCTCCCCGCAAGCAGCAAAGTTACTGGGAACCAAGTAGAGGGCCTTTTCGGTAGTGGCGCTCACCCAGTGGAACGCCCTCCCTTCAGATGTCAAGGAAATAAACAACTGTCTGACTTTTCGAAGACATCAGAAGGCAGCCTTGTTTAGGAAAGTTTTTAATGTTTTAGTATGTTCTGATATGTGCTGTGAGCCACCCAGAGGGGCTGGGAAAACCCAGCCAGATGGGCAGGGTATAATTAATACAGTGGTACCTCGGGTTAAGTACTTAATTCATTCCGGAGGTCTGTACTTAACCTGAAAATGTTCTTAACCTGAAGCACCACTTTAGTTAATGGGGCCTCCTGCTGCCACTGCGCTGCCGGAGCCTGATTTCTGTTCTTATCCTGAAGCAAAGTTCTTAACCTGAAGCACTATTTCTGGCTTAGGGGAGTGTGTAACCTGAAGCGTATGTAACCTGAGGTACCACTGTAATTAATAATAATATTTACATACAATATGTTGTCCCTGTCCTACATTGTTTGACAATCTAATGCACATTCTGCTGGGATGGTTATAACCAGCTTTGTGCCGAGAATGCACTTCTCAAGCACATTCTACTTGTGTACATGTGTATACAGAGAGCTCTTTCTCAGGTTATCTCCTGCTGGGGCTGGCCTACTGATACTGTAGGTGCATGCCATTCTCCTTCAACGTGTTTATCTCATCTCTAAAGGAGATTGGCAAAATAGGAAGCAGAATATATTTGTCTCTTCTAGTTGAGGGGAGGAGAATAGAGAAATACATTGCACAGTAGTTTGAAGACAGGTCCAACCATGTGTACAGACAACACCGATAGCAGCTGCCCCTTGACACAATGTTATGGTGCAAAGGTGGGTACAACCGCAAACCGCTATGTACAAAAACACTGAGAAATGACCCCCTGTGCATTGCAAAAGCTACATGTGTAAAACAACAGCAGCCAAAGTGTTCACCTACTGAGCTCAACATGAACCAGCTGTGTTGCTGTGCCAGTGCTGAGGAACTCCACTCACAAGCAATTTGACCAGGAAGCATCTGAATCTCTGGGCTAAGCCATCTGGTACAAAATAAGACACTCCAGGAGGCTTCTGGAGCAATCCATCATTTCATGAAGGAAGGAGCTCCTGCTGTATCTGCAACATCACACGGGATGGGCAAGAACACAAACAAAACCTCGCTCTCTCTCATAGCCCACAAAGATGTCAGCAGAGCCAATTAATTGCTAGCACCCACTGCCTTGCTACCAGTCACATCTAGGAACATATGAAATAATGGATGAATGGGAAATTGCCACCATCTCCCTCTGAAGCAAAGCACGTTTCAGTACCCTGGCCTTTATGAGCAAAAAAGGAAACAGACAAATGTTTCTTGCAAATTCCTTTTTGTGCCAACTTGGACAGTTGCTCTAGCCAGTTTGGAACTTTGTAGTCAATCAGTTTGTGGCTTCTTGCCAGAAGCTAATGAGCCAAGTCACAAGATGCAGGCAAAGACCTGCAAGCAAGCACGTTTTGGGAAGACAACACTAACCTCAAAACGGGAGACAAAATCCTGAAGGTTCTTGAACTGATCAAGGCACTTGGGTTCAAACATGCGGTTTTGGTCGAGGACATCATACATGAGGAAGTCAACAAAGGTGATCTGGAAAGAGACTCAAAAGTGAGACACCAAAAGGAGCAAGCCTGCCTTCAGATGCCTCCAGGTGGACATGCACATACCTTGTCCCCAGCAAACCACTTTCTGTCCCCTAGGAACTTTGAGAACAGTTTCAGCTTTCCTGGCAGTTGCTCCAAGTACCCAGGTTTTAGTTTCTCCTGCAAAACAAGCAAGGGGGAGGGGGAAGATTGGATCAGTGTTCTCAGCTAAAGTTCAGCATAACTCCCCTCCAGCCAACAACCTATTTGATGCTGTTAGTGCAAGAATTAGCAGAGAACAAGGCAGGATGGCGCCTTGCCTTCAAGGAGTAATATGGCAGGAAAACAAGAAGTTATTAGGCATGACCTAGAAGAGCCGCCTTATGGAGATTTTTTTCACTTTCCTCAAGCCAAACTCTATCAATCGCCATAACATCAACAGGAGAAATTTAAACACGCTGTTCTGTGAGCAGATTCACATTTACGCAGCAAACACTGTTGCTTTGTGTACCTTGGTGTTTCCTGCAGAAAATGCTTGTGAAGTGTGAATCCCACACAAATGCATGCACCTGCAACATCTCTAGCAAGGTTTCTAGAAATATGTTCTAGATCAGTGTTTCCCAAACTTGGGTCTCTAACTGTTGAAGACTACAATTGCCATCATCCCTGACCACTGGTGTCCTGTTAGCTAGGCAACATGGGAGTTGTAGTCCAAAAACAGTTCGAGATCTTGGAAGTGACATACTTCTGTCACTTTCATGCATTTGGTGAAAGAAACATTGCTCACTCTATACAGTGTGACTCACTCTCCTTTTGCGGACAGCCTATAACAGGGGCCAATCACCTTTTTGGAACAGTGGGCACATTTTGAATTTTGAGAGAGTTCTGGGGACACCAGTCACAAAATGGCTGCAATGGGGGCATGGCATAACACAAAATTAGAGGCAGCCACCAGCAACAAGCTTAAGCTTTCAATGGAAATCAGCTATCTCCTGCCAGTCCCAATTGCGGGATGACACAATATTGATTTTACACACTGAGGCTGTCTAATAACAACAAGGAGCACTACCCAGCACCAGAAAAATATACAAGGTCACCACACTCACTCTCAGGACCACAATACCTGAAGGACCGCCTCTCCCCATATAAACCAAACCAGAACCTGATCATCATCTGAGGCCTTTCTTCTTGTGCCTCCTTGAGAGGTCCAGAGGGTAACAACGCAAGAATGGGCCTTTTCTGCAGTGGCTTCCTGTTTGTGGAATGCTCTCCCCAGAGAGACTTGCCTGGCACCTTCATTATATATTTTTAGGCACCAGGTGAAAATGTTCCTCTTCAACCAGGCTAAGATTCTACAGCTTTTTAAATGTGCATGTGGGAAGGGAGTTATTGTTTTGTTTTTGTGCTTTTATCCTGCATTTTTATCTTGTGCATCTCCCTAAGATCTTCAGATGAAGAGTGGTATATAAATTTAATCAATAATAATAATTTCACAGAAATTGCTTAGAAAGTACCTGCACATTTTGCCCCATCTAGTAGGGCTAGAGACTTACATTTTCCCCCCTAGAAAGCTCGGAGTCTGGGGCAGCATCAGTAAGAGCTTTTGCAAGCACTAGGCCTAGGGCATCTGCAGGCACTGAGGTGACAACCCCTGTCCTATAAAAATCCCCACAATGCAACAGCAGCTGTGAACAACAGAGGCAGGTGAACTCACAAAATCAGGGTTGTACACGACCATCACGAGGCTCATGCGGAAATCCATCACCTGATTCTCCAGCATATCCACTCTGACAATCTCCTCCTCTGTTTCTCCACCTGGAGAAAACACGCGACAATGAGAAATCCCAGACAGACAGAAAGAAGCCGATCCCAATCAGCCAGCCCAGGTCCCCCAAAGAACTCAATTTTACTCACAGAGCTTATGTTTACGTGCAATGTACCGGAGAATGGCATTACTCTGCGTAAGCTTGGTCTTGCCATCAATTAGGTAAGGAAGCTGGAAAGTAAGCAAAGAATGATCAGCTTAAAGACAAATCAGCTTGAAACTTTGTGCTTCCACCATGAATGGCCCCCATTCACTCTACTCACACTCATTCCTCAACCATTGCTTCCCAACCCAAGGCTCTACAGAGGAGTACCACAAGGAAGAAAGGCACATTCCTCCACCAAATCTCCAGAACTTCTGGATAACCCAGGCACATTCATCTTCCCACCTGTCATATGATAGAAAAAGAGAGTGACCTACATTAGGGAAGTCCAGGCCCAGCTTCTCCTTCTCATTGAACCATTGGCTCTTGTCATAGTCGGGGGCTGGAAGAGAGAGAGGGGATTTTCACTTCCTGCACATAAAATTTGCTCAGTCACTCTCCTTTGCACAGGCAAGGCAATCAACGTTTAAGAAATGCCATGCACGCATGCGCACACACACACCATAAATTTGTAGCTAAGGTTGCAATCCCAAGGAAAGTGGTTAGGACAAAGTCCAGTGACAATTCAGCAAGATTTAATTCTGAGTTAGCTTGGTGAGAGCATTCTGAGGGATATTTTTCTACAGAGGCTGATAGATCTGGGCCTTGCTGAGTTATAGCAAGCCCCGTTCAAGTCAAGGGCACAAGTTCAGGCAAGCATTCTGAATTGCTTTCCCACACTTTACTTGTCCATCTCACTAGGATCCATTCAGAGGAGTATCTCTGAAAGTTACATGGAGCAGTTCTCTGGCTTGGTGTTATATTTTCATTCTAGATCCTAAGAAACCGGGGGGACATTCTGAAGATTTCAAGAAATCGCTTTGCAAAATGAAGATGCAGTTAAGAGGAAAACAGCAAGTTCTGAGCTATGCGGATTATAAGACAAAGCCTCCATTGTGCTCAAGGCTTTTCTGGACAACCAGGGTTTATAAGCACAATCAGTTCTTGCTGTTGCACGTTTTCAAATGCAGACATCTGCCTCAAGATGGTGCTTCTGCACTCAAATGTCTAGTATTTTACAGTTAGGAAAACTTCTCCCTCCTCCTCCTTGAACATTCCCAATTAACACAAGGAATGTGACCTAAGTCATTCCAGGTTTTAAACACTAATTTGAGCACTTTGAACTGGACCTGGAAACAAACTGGCTGCTGCTGCTGGCTTAAAAGGGGGTTATACGAGTTTTAAATAGAACTCAAATAAGTCAGTTACCTGGCTGGCACATTTTGAACCAGCTGTTAACTGTTAACTGTGTTACAACAGAGGGCAAACTCTAAACTTGGAGGCAGTGGCATCTGGCCACATCCTCAGCTTCTTTGTCGGAAATCAAGCAAATTCAAGAAGTGACTCTGGAAAGGGCCGTTGCCTTTTTTCCCCATTGTCCACTTCCCACCAGCTGTGCATAACCAAAATATCCCCCATCACCATCCACTAAGACAAGCAGGAAATGTGGACCAACTGAGTGGTGCATAGACTGCACTCTAGTGCATGAGCGCATCTTAATTCTGAAACAAACACAAAGAGGGCATGTACCCCAAAGATTTGGGGTACCGAAATCATTTCTAAACATGTCCTTGGTGGGTGCATACGCCCATACTGTGCAAAGCTACTGTTGGAATATTCATCCATGCTTGACTTAAGGGAAGCTTGCAGAGAAAAAGCCACTTAAGAGGTACTGTCCCTGCAGTTATGCTCTCCCTATGCTCTCTGTCACTCTCTCATGTGCAAACACACACAAATGCAGGGGATTAAGCTAAAGACACCAGAGTGAGCTAGCAATATAGCACTCAAGATAAAATCTACTTTCACAATCACCCTGAAAAGCTCATTGTGACGGTTTGGTAACAGCAGCCTCTAATACACCTTTGCATTCATGGTATGTGCCTCCATTCTACGCACCAAGGTGATTCAAATGTTGTGGCAATAAGTAGGAATTTGAATCATTTAGTTTCCTGTTGCTTATTAGGGCAAGTACAGACCGCAGAAACCAAACTTAGATATCCACACTTGGGTGTGGGAGAGCCAAGATTTAGTTAGATTCATTCTGCCCCTTTTTAAATCTTGAACAGAGTCACCACACACACAGTTCTAGGAATATTCCTCCAAACAACATCTGGTAGCCATTTAGAATTATATGGTGGTGTGTAATGCGACATATATAAACATTATGTAACAATGACATAACAATAAGCAAACTGATATATTAAATATTATCTTTCCCTTCAACAGTTGCATGAGTGTTACAAGCCCTTCATCAACACACACACACAGAGCCTTCCAGCAACTTGACAAACCTTCAGATTGTAGTACGCAAGTTTAACGTAGTTGCAAAAATGCAACTTTCGGCATTTCAAATAACTGGCTGACATAAGCACAAGCGAAACACTTTCCCTACCAACTCTTGTTCAGAATGCCCAAAGGCAAACTGCCTCTGCCCCACCAGGAAACTATTAATAAAGCAGCAACTTTTAAAAAGTGTTTAGTACTCTGATTAAGAGGATGTCGTTACATTCTAAGTTTACCAATACACACCTTCTCCACAGCTGTAAAACTTATCTTCAAAGGGGGTGTCTGTGTACGCTAGTAGCAAGCGGATGCTGTGGGCAAGCTGGAAAAAAGGAAAGAACAATAAAAAGGTATCGCAGCAGCAGTCAGCATCTAAGATGGAGGAGGAGAGGGCAGAGGGTGAAGAAAGAGCTGTGCGTGAAGGAGGGGGGCTTTCCTCATCCCCCGGGCCCCCTGGAAAACTCAGCAAACCTGCTATACCTGGAAATGGGAATAGGGAATGCAGCTGAAGGGGACACAGCTGTGGGCATCCCAGCAAGTACCATCTGCCTTAGGCCTAACCATAAAAAGCAAGTCTAGAGGGAGACTTGAAGTCCGCTGCTTCCAGGAACTCTTCGCCTGGTGAGGCATTTGGGGGTGAACTGAGAGTTTGACCCCGAGGGAGAACCAAGAGGCTGTGTCAGAAGGGAAATAAATGTAATTTGTACTAGTGGACCCCTAGATGCCTGTGGGAAACCCGCAAGCGGGATGTGAGCTCCTGGGCCCTCTCCACCTCCCGCCCACTCGTGATTTTCTGCAACTGTTATTCAGCAGCATTCCTCCCTCCAGCTGTGGAGGCAGAGCGCAGCCATGGTGGCTAATCGCCATCGCTAGCCCCCCACCTTCCACGTGCACAGGGCTGTAGAGTCCTAACAGCGCAACACGCAGGCAAGGTAGGCGTGGACGAAGCAGAGCTCGGCAGGTGGGAACCGCTCATCCAACGAGCCTCCGCCGCGGGCGCCCCGTCGAGCTCCACTCGCGCGAAAAACAAGGCGAGGCGAAGGCCCAGTGGTGCACATCAAACAGTCTCGCAGGACCTGTCGGCCTTTTGCAGGGGGGAGCAGACACGTGGAGCAGCCAGACAAAAGGCCTCCGCCGAGCTCCGTCTGCCTTTCCCCAGCCGCTGCCCTGGGAGATCAGCCGGGGGCCTCCAGGGCAGCGCCTCGACGGCAGCGCCGCTTCCCAAGGCCCGAGAGCTGGGGACGGTCGCTCGAGCTCCTCTGGGGAACTTCTCCCTCCTCGCCTTAGAAGCCACGGGACCAAGAG
The DNA here is from genome assembly GCF_964188315.1 of Podarcis muralis. Taxonomy (NCBI): domain Eukaryota; kingdom Metazoa; phylum Chordata; class Lepidosauria; order Squamata; family Lacertidae; genus Podarcis; species Podarcis muralis. The sequence continues at coordinate 53,865,879 of NC_135659.1, forward strand.
CGCACCCAAAGGCCCTCCGCGGGGGGGCACCCAAAGGCCCCTGGACGGCGCCGACTTACGCAGGGGCGACCCACGGGCGCGCCTCCCCCCCCCCCCCCCGCGGGAGCACCGAGAGCCTGGGAAGGCTCTGCAGAGCAGACTCAGCAGGCGGAGGGGGGGAGAACTCTCCCTCGCTTTCTGCACAAGGAACTCACCCCTCGGATGTCCCAGTAGCCCAAAATCATCGTCATGTTGCCCGTCGAGTTCTCTTTCTCTCAGCCTCACTGCCAGCAGCCACCTTTGGAGGAGGGACTCAAGAATCAGCCGCCGAGGCGCGTCGAGTTCAGCTCTTTAAAGGGCCAGAGTCGATTAATCTTATTTTTAATTAGGTGGGCGGGGCGTGGAAGCAACGTTTGGGGAACGGCTTTTTATTACAGAGTTTATGAAAACTCCAAATACACACAATCCTAAAACTGGCTTGATTGCACATTAAACCTGCCCCGGAGAACAGCACTTTCCCATTGGGGTCAGTCCCAATTAGCACCGAAAAAGGACTGGGGTGCGAAAGTCTTTTGCTTTCTTTTAACCCGATGTTATTGTGGCATCGTGTTTTTTACGTCCTACACCACCTTCTTATACTTTTCATGTTAAGTTTTGTGAAACTTTATTATTATAAAGTTGCAATGTGATCTTTCTGTTGCGAGGAAAGGGCGTTTAAAAACAAAACAAAACACGGTCAAGTGAGAAGCATTCGTGAAACTTTTGGAAATTTCTTAACCACTCAGCCCTGTCCATGTCTGCTGAGAAGTAAATCCCACTGAGTTCAACCCCCAGTAACAACTTCGGCTGCAGCCTAATGCCCACTTACTTATGACTTAATTGGGCATAAGACTACAGTCCAAGTTGATACAGGCATCTCCTGGGAGAGAGAAGCTGGAGAGCAGCCAGACGCTGCAGGCTGGAGTCAGGTTTTGGAGAGAGGACTTTGAACATTCTTACAAGTCTGAAAAAGTACCTCAGGGAATTAACCCCTCAAGCGGCTTTTTTCTTTGCAATACAGTATTAGACAGAGGGCCATCTCGGTAGTGGCGCCCACCTTGTGGAATGCCCTTTCATCAGATGTCAAAGAAATAAGCAACAATCTGACTTTTAGAAGTCATCTGAAAGCAGCCCTGTTTAGGGAAGTTTTTAGTGTTTGATCTTTTATCGTGTTTTTAATATTCTGTTGGGAGCTGCCCAGAGTGGCTGGAGAAACCCAGCCAGATGTGCAGGGTATATATTATTTGATTATTAATTGAAAGCTACTGTCTATTCCAACAATTCACACACACACACACACACACACACACACTGCAGTGTCTCATCTCTTCTACCACACACCTTTATTGAAAAGTTAACTGTTGAAAGATTACGGAAAGAACTAAAAAAAACAACCTACTTAGGCAGGCTTTTTATTATTATTATTATTTTTAAAATAAATTTTATTAGTATTTTCCACACCACAACAACAACACAAAAGATATCAAAAAATAACAATACACAACACACAAAAATCAACATTCAAAAACTAAAAAACAACAAAAAAGCAAAAAAAGCAAATCCATATCTTACAAGCTAATATTATAAACAGTAAAACAACAACACCAAGACATTGACTTCCACCAATCCCACAGCACCTCCTTTATCTCTCATTTTGTCTTCCTGTTTTCTTTATCATCTCTATCCTAACATCTAGATATAAATCCTTCTTTCATATCCTTTCACTTCACAAGGTTACTCCAGACTCAGCCAGATTTCTGCCCTCGAACCTTGACTTTTGAGGTATTCATTTAGGCACTCCCATTCTTTTTTTTACTTCTCTTTTTGGTTTTTGTCTTATTATGTCTGTCAATCTGGCTAATTCTAAGTATTCTGAGATAGTTACAGATAGGTAGCCGTGTTGGTCTGCCATAGTCAAAACAAAACAAAATTCCTTCCAGTAGCACCTTAAAGACCAACTAAGTTAGTTCTTGGTATGAGTTTTCGTGTGCATGCATCTGAAGAGTATGAGCTTTTGTGTGCATGCATCGTGTGCATGTATCTGAAGAAGTGTGCATGCACACGAAAGCTCATACCAAGAACTAACTTAGTTGGTCTTTAAGGTGCTACTGGAAGGATTTTTTTTATTCTGAGATACTTAGGCATGCTTTTATGGATCATGTAGAAAGGCCTTAATTGGGAGGAAAGGCAGGCTAGCACTTCCCAATCATACAAACGAAACCTGTGGCATTGGCACAAGGGCATCAGTTGCACTGGGCAATGTTGCAAGGGACGACAATCCCTCCTCCTCCTCCTCCTCCTCCTCCCCCCTCTCCCACAGTCAGGTTGTTTTGTGCCCTGTGAGCTCTTGGAATAAGAAGCCAGGACAATTGTTTCAGTATCCTTTTCTTTTTTTATCACAATGACAACATTAATTAAGAGTCACAATGACAACATTAACACAACATAACATACATGTTTAAAGGCACGAAGGGATAGTGAATCATTCAGAGGCCATCCCTGATGCCATCCCTGACTCATCTACAGAAGCTTTAAGGTCCACATTCTCCTCTTCTATTTTTTATCGCCCCACTTGGCATTTTTCAAGAAGATGGGAGTCTTCAGGTAACGGCCAGATTTCATGTAGGCAGAAATCTTCTCCAAAGCCTGCAAGAGAGAGTCATTAAACAGCAACAGCATCACACATAGCAAGACTCTAAACCCAACTCTGGAGGAAACCTGAAAACAGTTGTCTAGGACCCAAAATGCTTTGCACTCAGGACATGCTTGCACTCTTCTTGTGTGTTTTTGCCTGGCTATAATGTGTCCCTGAACTCTGAGAATGCCTCTCATTTCCTTAGACGGAGGATAGAGTTGCGTGTCAGAGCACATGTAGAAATGAGCCTATGGTAAGAAAATAAAATTTACAGCAATTGCTCAGCTGCTTTTGCCTCTGGCCCTGCCGACCACTGACAGCGGCCTCCAGAAGCTTCTGCAGAACAGAATGTGGCCCTTGGCTGAAAAAGGGTCCCTACACCTGGTATACAGCAACAACAGATAGCTTGAAAAACATGACAGAGTTTCTCTGTGGATTCTGCCACACACACAGCCCAGCAGATACTTTCTCACTATCTGGAGAAGCAAATTTTTGTTGTTGTGCAATTTTGCCAGTCTCTCATAGCATGTATGTCATCTACACAACGTGTGTGTGTAGATGTGTGAAGGGGGTGAGGCAGGGGAAGCACCTTTCTGCAGGAAAACCCTGCAGAAACCCCCCCCCTAGTGTTAGCATATACACAGTGTCTCTACCCCCCTTTAAAAAGAGTATTTAATATCCATAAGGGAGGGGGTGCACATGTGTAAATCTGTGGAGGCTGGTACCAAGTGGAACTGCTCAGAAAGAATGAAAGGAGACCAACATTAGGTAGAGCCAGAGCCAATGGCAAGCAGAGCCATAGAAGTCATAGAATCATAAACTTGGAATGGATCCTGAGGGATCCCGGTCAACCAATTCTGGTTTTGTAGCCATTATTCTCCCTGCTGAATTCCACGAAGGCAGCACTGAGACTAAGGCCACATTCACACTGTACATCCAAAGTGCTATGATGCCCCTTTAAAGAGTCATGGCATCCCCCAAAGAATTCTGGGAGTGGTAGTCCATTAAGTGTGCTGAGAATTTCTGCTCACAGAGGTACGGTTCAGAAATCCCAGAGTTACCTGGGAAGGGGAATTGATTGCTAAACTAATGTGGACAGTTGCTCTTAGAGCCAGGCAGTAACTTGCAGGAAGCACCCTTAACAAAAAAACAGCTCCCAGGATTCTTTGGAAGAAGGCATGACTCTTTAAACTGCTATCATAACACTTTAAACACATAGAGTGAGTGTGGTCTGAGGAGGAGGACATTCAGTGCAACCCTGTGGACTGGCTGTGAATAAAGATGTATAAAGAAAGGGACAGATTAAGGGAAACTGCCAATATTCAGTTGGTTGGTGGATCACATTTCTTCTGCTATGGATAAAAGAACAATTCCTACTGGAGATCCATGCATACAACACAGTAAATCTCACCTCAAAGCGGTCAAGGAAATCCTTCAGATTTGGGAACTCATCAAAGTACTTTGGCTCAAACATCCAGAGCCGTTCCAATACATCATATGCAAGGAAATCTACATAGGTGATCTAGGAAATCAAAAGAGGAAGACGTTTTAAATGGATGCATAAAACTAGAGAGACATCTTTGTTTCTATAGAATTAGGCATAGCCCTTGTACCTTCTTTCCGGTAAACCACTTCCTGTCCCCCAAAAACTGGGAGAGCAGCTTCAGTTCCCCGAGTAACTGCTCCAGGTACTCAGGCTTCACTTTTTCCTGCAACCAGAAGTTCTTGAATTAGTATATACGTACACAGACTCATTTCCAGCTCAGCTCTTGTGAAACCTTGAACTACTGACTCCCCAGTTATAGGACTCTCTTTCTCTCTCTAACTCTAAAGATCTTTTGTTCCTCTGATAGCCCTCAAAGAGCAGAAAGAAAGTATTTGTTAAGTCTCACATAAGTGCTATTTTTCGACCCACGCACACCATATTGATCCCCAAATAATTATCATCATCTGCTGGATTGCCAACTTGGAAGGAGGATTCAAACCACCAGACTCACAAAATCTGGACTGTAGCAAAGTCTTGAAAAGGTCATTCTGACATCCATGAGCTGGTTTTCAAGCATATCCATCCTGATAATTTCTTCTTCGCTCTCACCCCCTGTAGAAACACAACATACACAGAAGATAAGAGCGTACCTCTAACCAACTATTTGACAAGAATATTATCAATCAGTTAACTGGTTAATTTTAAGCTGGGATCCAAAGAAACACTAGTGCCAAAAAGACTCACATATCTTGTGCTTGCGTGCAATGTATCTTATGATGGCGTTGCTTTGTGTGATCTTCGTCTCACCATCAATTAGGTAAGGGAGCTAAGGAAAGGATAGGAAAGGTTAATGGTGCCTGTGCAGAAGACCCAGAACATTTCATCGCCCCGTCATCCTTGCTGGACAACTTCCCATTTACATAGGATGAACAATGCCAGCAGAAAGGATGTCTAAACTGAAATGGCTTCAGGAGACAACACACCGTTGGGTGTTAGTTTTTGCATCACAGCTCTAGTATAATTATTTAGGGCTACTCAAGGACTGACGTGGCAATTTTGCACAGAATTTGCCACCACCAGTTGGGAAACACTGCACTTGAGAGTTGTGTGTGAGAGTTTAGTTGCAGAATATACAGGGCCTGGCTTCTCCCCCCAGGCACACTTGTAAGGCCCTCTGGCCTCTAGCTTCCTGGCAGCTTTTGCTCCAGCAAGAAGCCAGGAACGCACTGAAGATCTCAACCTCCAGCCAATCCACTGCTTTAGATTCTGCCCACACACCATCTTCATTTTCCACTGAGCTGTGACCTGTACTTGAAGCAGCAGTGCAGCAGATCCGGATGAGAAAGAGCCCAGGACTCTGGCCTGATTGCTCTCACTCATCTCAAAGAGGGAGCAGCAGGAGAATGACCCCACCATCCCCATCAAGGCACAACGACATGTTGCTGGGTTTTTCCACAGTTGCTACATACATTTGGGAAGTCCAAGCCCAGCGTCTCCTTCACATTAGTCCACTGACTTGTGTCAAAATCAGGAGCTGTAAATACAGGTATGAAAAGTAAGTTCATGGTAAGTCTGCTCTCACTTCTATACCAGTCAGGCTTATTTTCCCCTTCATTTCCAGCTTCTCTTATGTTTTTGGCTCCATTCCTAAGGGGGTTATCAGGCATGAATCCTAGCAATCTCATGCTGGGAGCCATAGTCCAACACAACCAGAGTGCCAGATTGGGGAAGGTCATTCTAGCTGTAGAAACATATTGGCCACTGTCCAAAGTACAACCCATACTTTTAAAGAGGCAATTGCATCTAGAAGTAGACACAACAAGAGATTGTCTGTTCCATTTCACCTCCCATCACTAAACATTTTACATGGCCTACATGAAACACACACACAAACCCTAAAATCACTGAAGTCCACCAAGATATTTGGCATGTATGAAAGCCAGAAGGCATACTCAGAAACACTAAGCCATTGTTAGGTGATCTTCAGTGTGCATATTTACACGAGAACGTAACCACCTTTTTGGCCAGATGAAGGTCTGACCAAATTGAGCAGGAGGCTTACACTAAGTGGCCACCAGAACTTGCAGGCTGCTGTCTAACCTTTGGTCCACCACTGAGGATCAGAGGCAGCAGCTGGGCTGGGATTTAATCCTACTCTTTCTTGAAAGTCACATAAAAAGCACAAGTTACCGTACTTCTTTTAAAAAGCTCCATCTATTTCCAAATGTTCTTGGATATATTTTTTCTCTGCTTTCCACAATTCCCACAGCTAGATAATTCAAAGACCCTAAGCAAAAAACCAAAGCAACTGACAATAATCCTAACTGCTGAAGGGATTCATTGTTGGTCAAGAGATAAGCACATGGTTTCTGTACTATGAGCAAGGTCAGTGATAAGTAGCAAAGGTTCAAAGAGGTTCTCTGTATCAAGGCGGCAGGAGGTGGAACAGGATATGAGGGCACTTTCAGCCCTTCCTCACAATCCTCTGTTTTGGAGTGGGGGGGAGCCACAATGGCAACTATTTCCCCTCTTGTCACTGCTTCAGGTGGAAAGTGTGTTTTAGAAGAAACATCATAGCTGAGCAATCTGATGTAAGAAGTTATGAGGCCAGCTTCAGAACTCCAGATTTCACGCAAGAAGCACATCAGAATGTTCAGCCATAACAAAAACTTGTTTTGGCGACTTCTTTTTAAAAAGCCAATTACCGTAGCTCTTCCACATACATCTGTGGTGGTTAACATCTGCCCCACAATAATAATAATAATAATAAATAATAAATTTTATTTATATCCCGCCCTCCCCAGCCGAAGCCGGGCTCAGGGCGGCTAACAACACTAAAACAGTACAACATTATAAATACATTCTAAAAATTAATTAAAATACAAAATACAATCCAGATTAGGCCCAGCAAAGGTCCCAAATTGGCCCATGAAGCCATTTCTTCCAATCACACTTGCCCTACTCTTGGCATTCTATGTGACACTAGATGTTGGGCAGGTAAGTATGTGGCTGTAAAGAAACAATTGGGACTTTGAAGTGTGCTCCTCAGCTGATTGGCACTGACACCAAGCCCTGCTGGGATTAGGCACCTGCCAGGATGGGGTCATGATTGTGGAAGTGGCCTTTGAGAGAATGTCTGAACCTGACCCACAGGCTGGATTCAGCTCCCCACCCCTAAAACACATACAGTGGAACCTCTAGCTAAGTACCACTCTGGGCACATAACTTTTGGGTTACGAACTCGGCAAACCCAGAAGTGTATACTTTCGGGTTTTGCTGCGTGCGCAGAAGCGGCGCCTCTGCCTATGGACTTTTTGGGTTGCAGACGGACCCCCGGAATGAATTTAATTTGTATCCGGAGGGTCCACTGTATTTAGGTGTCAGGTTAGCCCTTCTCTCACACAAAGACACAAAACACTGGCAGTTTTACTAGTTGAGGTTTATCAGCAATAACAGGCTTCCAGCAATCCCTCCCAAGGCCAGATATAAGCCAGGCCTGCCCCCGCTTCCTGCTGGCCTTGCTTTGTTCTAATCGCTTGCTCCGCCTCCTACTTCTTGGAAATTCAGGTGCAGCCAATTCTCCTCTGGAGATGAATCCAATTGCCTCCTACCACCTGCGTCCTGCTCCTTCATCTCTGTGCTGCTGGGAAACCTTACAGGCAGCCTTCCAGAGAAGGCTTATCTCACTTTTGTTGTGTGAAAGAATCAAGTTTCTCATTTCCTCTGCCTCTTCCTCCCCCTCTGCAGATCCCCCTTTGCAGGCCATATCTCTGACATCAAGCAATCAACGGGGGAAAGGAACATTTTAAGTAACAGCTCACCCATGCCTTTAAGACAGGCAATTCCCATGCTTTAAAAAACCTTAGAAGCAACAGTGAACATTATGTCAATTAACAGCTACAAAGCTTAAACACATCTAATGTTTAATCAATGGGACTGCAAAACTGCCTTACCAAGACAGGAAACCAAATGTCATTTTGCTTCCAGCAGTGACTAGCCAAATGGCTCTGAGAAGGTCACACGCAGGGCAGGAAGAAGGTAGCTATAGCTTCCTGCTTGTTTGTTTCTAGACTTTGATAATGCAGCTAGAAACTCCTCTGGAGTCAGCTCCTTACCATCTCCAAATGCATACTGCTTGTCCTCATATGGGGTCCCTGTGTATTCCAGAAGGAGTCGGATCGCACCAGCAAGCTGCAGGAAGAATAGTGGAAGAATAATCACCATTGGTAGAAAAGCCAGCAAACTACATCTGCTCCACACTAGCAATGGCCCAAGGCAAAGGATATTGGCATCCTTCTGAAATTTCACAGATGAAGATAGCAGATGCTTGCAACTGAAGGTTCCTGCCCAATAGCACCCTGGCATTACTGAACCCCCGTTTCCTGTCAGTGGATGTGATCAGACATGACAGGAAACCACGGTTTTTGGTGACAGAAATGAGCCTACTGTCAAGGTTTGGGGGCTGGGTGTACTTTTTAAAGCATAAAAACAAGATCAAAAGCTTTCTTTTCTTGTTTTGATTAACTGCAGCTTGTCACCCAAGGTTTAAAAACTGTGGCCTTGAGCTGGTTATTTGTCTCCTGGCGCAGTCAGGGCCGGATTTAGATTTGATGAGGCCCTAAGCTACTGAAGGTAATGGGGCCCTTTATATGTCCCGCTGTCCTTTGTCAACAACAAATTGTTGCTGTTTTTTGTCTTGAAGATATGCTATATGGTAATTTATGGACCTAATAGGTATCTAAGCCATTTGCACAGGTTGCCATGCAACCAGTCCATGCAGAATGTGTTGTTGTTTAGTCGTTTAGTCGTGTCCGACTCTTTGTGACCCCATGGACCAGAGCATGCCAGACTCTGTCTTCCACTGCCTCCCGCAGCTTGATCAACCTCATGTTAGTAGCATGCAGAATGTAGGCATCCTATATACAGAAATGAACAAACTAGTGATATTTTAGGGAGCAGGCTAGCAGCCGGAGCCCATTACCTACATCATAGGAGCCTACACAACATAAAACACTGTTGCTGTATGTAGGCTTTATTTTATTTGTTTTCTATCTTATATTTTGGAAATGTACATCCAAATTTTGTCCCCTTTAAATTTTTGGGGGGCCCCCAAGAGAGTGGGGTCCTAAGCTACAGCTTGTTTAGTTTATATGTAAATCTGGCACTGAGTGAGGTGTAAGGTGAACAAAGGAAGGAGGCTCTGTGCTCTACAAATGGGTAGAGTCCTTCCGTCATCTCCCATATACAGTGGTACCTCGAGTTAAGTACTTAATTCGTTCGGAGGTCCGTTCTTAGCCTGAAACTGTTCTTAACCTGAAGCACTACTTTAGCTAATGGGGCCTCCCGCTGCTGCCGCGTCGCCGGAGCACGATTTCTATTCTCATCCTGAAGCAAAGTTCTTAACCCGAGGTACTATTTCTGGGTTAGCGGAGTCTGTAACCTGCAGCGTATGTAACCTGAAGCGTATGTAATCCGAGGTACCACTGTAGTTAGAAGCAGACACCTGGAGCAGTCCTGCGTGCTCCGTCGGCCTTTCCCCAACCGCTGCCCCGAGGGATGCGCTGGAAATCTCCAGCAAAGCCCCTCGACGGCAGCGCGTTTCCTCAGCGCGACCAGCCGGGACCGGGCTCCTTCCAGGAAAGGTCCCCGAGGGACTTCTTCCTCCTCGCCTTAGAAACCACTCGTCCTCGAGGGCACACAATGGCCCAGGTTTCTCCAACCAGGGCTTTAACATCGGCTGGCTCTGGGCCCGCGGCCCCTGGACGGCGCCGATTTGCGCAGGGGGCACCCGCAGGCGCGACTCCCCCGGTGGGAACAGCGAGCGCCTCGGAAGGCTCTGCAAAGCGAGGCAGGAACCCGACTCAGCAGGCGGACGGGACGGGGCGGGGCGCCTCTTCGGCTCTCCCTCCCTTTCCGCGCAAGGAACTCACCCCTCGGATGTCCCAGTAGCCCAAAATCATCGTCATGCTGCCGCTGTTCTCTCCTCTCCTCTCCCGTCGAGCTCCCTTTCTCTCAGCCTCACTGCCAGCAGCCACCTCGGAGGAGGGAGGGAGGGAGCAGCAGCGGCGTCGAGTCCAGCCTTTTAAAGGGCCGGAGCCCTTTATTTAGTGTTATTTTTAATGAGGCGGCAGACATGGAAGCAATGTTTTGGGGATGGCTTTTATTACAGTTTATAAAACCTGCAAATACGCATAATCCTAAAAGTGGCTTTATTATTGCACATAAGCCCGCAAACTCATATTAAACCTGCTCCGGAAATAGCTCTTCCCATTGCAGATTCCCCCCCCCCCCCCCAGCCAATAGATGCAGCACTCTTCAAAATTTGTTCTCAACTCAGACTGGGAAGAGTGTTTTGATTTGTAAACCCATGATATTGTACTGTGATATATATATGTGTGTTATATATATATATGTGTGTGTGTGTGTGTGTGTGTGTGTGTGTGTGTGTGTGTGTGTGTGTGTGTTTTATATATATATATAGAAAGTGTGGCCTGTAATTATTTATTTAATAAAGTTCCAATATGACATTATGTTGAGAGGCGGGGTGAAATTTATTTCATAGAATCATAGAGTTGGAATAGACCACAAGGGCCATCGAGTCCAACCCCCTGCCAAGCAGGAAACACGATCAGAGCACTCCTGACATATGGTTGTCAAGCCTCTGCTTAAAGACCTCCAAAGAAGGAGACTCCACCACACTCCTTGGCAGCAAATTCCACTGTCGAACAGCTCTTACTGTCAGGAAGTTCTTCCTAATGTTTAGGTGGAATCTTCTTTCTTGTAGTTTGGATCCATTGCTCCGTGTCCGCTTCTCTGGAGCAGCAGAAAACAACCTTTCTCCCTCCTCTATATGACATCCTTTTATATATTTGAACATGGCTATCATATCACCCCTTAACCTCCTCTTCTTCAGGCTAAACATGCCCAGCTCCCTTAGCCGTTCCTCATAAGGCATCGTTTCCAGGCCTTTGACCATTTCGGTTGCCCTCCTCTGGACACGTTCCAGTTTGTCAGTGTCCTTTTTGAACTGTGGTGCCCAGAACTGGACACAGTACTCCAGGTGAGGTCTGACCAGAGCAGAATACAGTGGCACTATTACTTCCCTTGATCTAGATGCTAACTCCTATTGATGCAGCCCAGAATTGCATTGGCTTTTTTAGCTGCCGCGTCACACTTTTGGCTCATGTCAAGTTTGTGGTCAACCAAGACTCCTAGATCCTTTTCACATGTACTGCTCTCAAGCCAGGTGTCCCCCATCTTGTATTTGTGCCTCTCGTTTTTTTTGCTCAAGTGCAATACTTTACATTTCTCCCTGTTAAAGTTCATCTTGTTTGTTTTGGCCCAGTTCTCTAATCTGTCAAGGTCGTTTTGAAGTGTGATCCTGTCCTCTGGGGTGTTAGCCACCCCTCCCAGTTTGGTGTCATCTGCAAATTTGATCAGGATGCCCTTGAGTCCATCATCCAAGTCGTTGATAAAGATGTTGAATAAGACCGGGCCCAAGACAGAACCCTGTGGCACCCCACTAGTCACTCTTCTCCAGGATGAAGAGGAACCATTTGTTTGTTTGTTTTAAAAAGGTCAAATGAGATGCGTGGGTGAGACTTTGGGAAGTTTCTTAACTGCTCAAACCTGTACATGTCTCATCAGAAGTAAACCCCACAGAGTTAAAGGGGACTTTCTCAATAGTAAGGGGGCTCAAGACTACAGTCCAAGTTGGTACAGACAGCTCCCAGAAGGGTTCAGCTGGAGAGCAGCCAGATGCTACAGGCTGAAGCCAGTTATCAGAAGAGAGGGCTTTGGACAGATTTCAGTCTTACTAGGTAAAGGTAAAGGGACCCCTGACCATTAGGTCCAGTCGTGGCCGACTCTGGGGTTGCGGCACTCATCTCGCTTTACTGGCCAAGGGAGCCGGCGTACAGCTTCCGGGTCATGTGGCCAGCATAACTAAGCCGCTTCTGGCGAACCAGAGCAGCGCATGGAAACACCATTTACCTTCCCACTGGAGCGGTACCTATTTATCTGCTTGCACTTTGACGTGCTTTCGAACTGCTAGGTTGGCAGGAGCAGGGTCCAAGCAACGGGAGCTCACCCTGTCACGGGGATTCGAATCGCCGACCTTCTGATCGGCAAGTCCTAGGCTCTGTGGTTTAACCCACAGAATTATTAAAAAGTGGCACAGGGAATTAACCCCTAAGGGGCTTTTTCTCCTCAAAACAGTCATACCTCGGGTTGAATGTGCTTCAGGTTGAGCGCTTTCGGGTTGCGCTCTGTGGCAACCCAGAAGTAACAGAGCTTGCTACTTCCGGGTTTCGCCGCTCGCGCAGACGCTCAAAATGACGTCATGCGCATGTGTGGAAGCGGCAAAACGTGACCCACACACGCGCAGACACACCTTTGCGTCTTACGTTCTATTCAGGATGCGAACGGGGCTCCAGAACGGATCCCGTTCGCATCCCGAGGTACCACTGTACTGTATTAAAGGCTTTTGCCTATTCCAACAATGCTGTTTTGCCCCATGTCTTCTACTGCATATCTTTATTGAAAATTTGACTGGTGAAATATTAAGGAAATTACTAACCAACATACTACTGATTGTTCACTTAGAAAAGCCTTAAGTGGAAGGATTGGCATGCTAGCACTTACAAATTGGGCAAACAGGAGCTGCTGCATTAGACCACAATGCTTCCTGCCAGTGTATTTGGTTGGCAGGTATTTATTGGCACAGTGCACTGGGCAATTTTGTAGAGGACAACCTTCTTCTTCTTCTTCTTCTTCTTCTTCTTCTTCTTCTTCTTCTTCTTCTTCTTCTTCTTCTTCTTCTCCTCCTTCTCCTCCTCCTCCTCCTCCTCCTCCTCCTCCTCCTCCTCCTTCCCCCCACCCCCATTCAGGTTGTTTTGTGCCCTGTGAGCTCTTGGAATAAGCTCTTTTGATACACAAGTAGCCACCAGCTTGGTTTGCTGGCAGCATTTTAAACCCAACTTTGAATCATGGGAATTGAAAAGTACATAACACATATGGAGAATTTTTTGTGGCTGCAGGGCAGAAAAATTAAGAAGCCAGTACAATCTTTTCAGTATCCAATAGGTTTTATTAATGACAGTCTGGATTAAGGGTCACAGCATAACATACATGTTTAAAAGCATGAAGGGATGGTGATTCACTCAGGGGCCATCACTGATGCTAACACCCATCTGCAGAGGCTTTAAGGTTCACAGTCTCCTCTACACTTTTTCATAGCTCCACTTGGCGAGTCTCCAAAAGATGGGAGCCTTCATGAAACGGTCAGATTTCATGTAGGCAGAAATTTTCTCCAAAGCCTGCAAGGGAATAGTCATTAAACAGCAACAACACATAGCAAGAGTCTAAACCTGACTCTGAAGAAAAACTGAAAATAGCTGTTTAGGATCCACAATGCTTCAGAAATGTTTTCGCCTGGCTGAAATGTGTGCTTGAACTCTGCTAATGCCTCTTGCTTGCCTGTAGGGGTGTACCTAGGGGTTGACCAGTCTGCCCCCACCCCCTGGCAACTAACACAGCTAACTAATTCTGGTTTTGTCCCCATGCTACTCCCTGCTTGAATTCCACAAAGGCAGCACTGAGACTAAAGCCACATGCACAATGTACATTTAAAGTGCTATGATACCCCTTTAAAGAGTCATGGAATTCCCCCCAAAGAATTCTGGGAGCTGTAGTCCCTTAAGTGTGCTGAGAGCTGTATTACAGAGTTCACAGAGTTGCCTGGGAAGAAGGAATGATTGCCGCACCACTCGGGGTTGTTGCTGTGGGAGACAAAGAGCAACTCAAGGAATTGCATTTCCTTTGCTATCAATATAAGAACAATTCCTACTGGAGATCAGTGCATACATCCCAGTAAATCTCACCTCAAAGCGGCTAAGGAAATCCTTCAGATTTGGGAACTCATCAAAGTACTTTGGCTCAAACATCAAGTGCTGATCCAATATGTCATATGCAAGAAAGTCTACATAGGTGATCTAGAAGATTACAAGAGGAATACATTGTAAATTGAGCCCCAGAACTAGAGAGACTTCTTTGTTTCTATAGAATTATACATAGTCCTTGTACCTTCTTTCCTGCAAACCACTTCTTGTCCCCCAAAAACCGGGAGAGCAGCTTCAGTTTTCCAGGTATCTGCTCCAGATACTCAGGCTTCAGCTTCTCCTGCAACCAGAAGTTCTTGAATTATTAGGTACACAGATTGATTTCCAGCTCAACTCTTGCGAAACCTTGGACTACTGACTCCCCAGTTATAGACTTCCTTTCTCTCTCATGCCTGCTTATTGGTTGTAACTTTACAGACTTTGTTCCACTCCCAGTCCCACAAGAGCAGAAAGAATTATTTGTCCAGCCTTACGTAAGTGCTATCTTTTGACCCGCTCACACACCATACTGATCCCCAAACAATTCTCAACATCTGCTAGATTCCTGATCAGTTCCAATTTGGGAAGGGAGGGATGCAAACCACAAAACTCACAAAATCTGGACTGTAGCAAACTTTGGCAAAGGCCATTCTCAGATCCATAATGTGGTTTTCAAGCATATCTATTCTGACCATTTCTTCTTCACTCTCACCACCTGTAGAAACACAACATACACAGAAGGTTAAGAGTGTACCTACTAACCAATTATTTGGCAAGAATATTATCAGTCACTTAATTAATTAATTAATTGATTGATTTTAAGCTGGCATCCAAAGAAACACTAGGGCCAAAAAGACTCACACATCTTGTGCTTGCGTGCAATGTATCTCATGATGGCGTTGCTTTGTGTGATCTTCGTCTCACCATCGATTAGATAAGGGAGCTAAGGAAAGGATAGGAAAGGTTAATGGTGCCTGTGCAGATGAAGCTTCATTACCTTCTCATCCTTGATGGACAACCTCCCATTTACTTAGGAGAAACAGCATCAACCGAAAGGCTTTCTAAGCTGAAATGGCTTCAAGAGAAGCCATTTCGCACTGCTGGGTGATAGTTTTCATATCCTAGGTGTAGTATAATTACTTAGGGCTGTCCAAGGATGGATGTGGTAATTTTGCACAGGATATCCCAGTGTTAAAAAACCAAAATTAAAACCAAAAAACCAAAATTAAAATCATAAGGGATGTCTTTTTCCTTTCTGGTCTAGCCTCTTCTTTTAACACTGCGCCTTCTTTCTTTTGACACTCAGCAGCTTCCAGTCTTTCTCAAGTTCCCCAAGTCCCACAGAATCTTTGAGGAAAGTCTTGCCCATTAAATGTATGGCATTTAAGGTGTGTGCTTCTTGTTTCATTGAATGGAGACTAGAGACAGGGCTGGAATAAGGTCTTTAGAGGCCCTAAGCACTTAAAAGATTTTGATGCCTCCATGTACCTCTAATTCAAAATATAACAATAATAAACCATAAAATAAAATTATATTTTTCAAAATAAAACAAAACCAACAGTAAGATGGAAAATAATGTTTATTTTTTACATTTCCACTTTATTTATATCTGAAAATTTTTCTCCTACTTTTTCTAATTGCAAAGTCTTTAATCAGATCCTCATAACTAATCTTGCAGAACACATCTGCTTCTATACTTGGTAGAGATAAGGCATCCAGCCTGTCTTCTTGTATAGTTGTTCTGCTGGGATTTTTGATAATCTTCAACTGAGAAAACGAACACTCAACTGAGCAATTTCTGACCACTAATGTTGAAAATCTGGCAATGGAAAATTTCTGTGGTGACCCACTTGATGCCCTAAGCACATGCTTATTTTGCTTAATGGTTAATCCTGCCCTGGACACAGAGATGGTTGAGAGAATATGTGCAGAAACTAGCCTAAGGCATAACGGTAAAATTTGCATTGCTCCACCCAGTTTTGCCTGTGGCCCTGCCCAGCACTGGCATGTGGCCCTTGGAAAGTTGCTCAGAACAGAACACAGCCCTCTTAAACTAGAGAACTGTGTGTGAAAATTTGGTTGCAGAATTTACAGGGCCTGGCTTCTCCCCCAGGCACACTTGAAAGGCCCTGGCCTCTGGCTTCCTGGCAGCCTTTGCTCCAGCAAGAAGCCAGGGACGCACTGAAGATCTCAACCTCCAGCCAATCCACTGCTTTAGATTCTGCTCACACACCGTCTTCATTTTCCACTGAGCTGTGACCTGTACTTGAAGCAGCAGTGCAGCAAGCCAGATGAGAAAGAGCCCAGGACTCTGGCCTGATTGCTCTCACTCATCTCAAAGAGGGAGCAGCAGGAGAATGACCCCACCATCCCCATCAAGGCACAACGACATGTTGCTGGGTTTTTCCCACAGTTGCTACATACATTTGGGAAGTCCAAGCCCAGCGTCTCCTTCGCATTAAGCCACTGACTTGCATCAAAATCAGGAGCTGTAAATACAGGTATGAAAAGTAAGTTTTCTCCTTCATAGCCAGATTCTCTTGTGTTTTTGGCTCCATTCCTAAGGGGGTTATCAGGCATGAATCCTAGCAATCTCATGCTGGGAGCCATAGTCCAAAACAGCCAGTACCAGGTTGGGGAAGGTCATTCTAGCTGTAAAAACACAGGGCTGAATTGGCCACTGTCCAATATACAACCCATACTGCATACAACAGCAAGAGATCATCTGTTGCATTCCAACTCGCATCACTAAAACATTTCACGTGGTCTGCATTAAACACACATACAACCCTTGAATCCTTGAGGTTCACCAGGACATTTTGCATGTATAAAAGCCAGAAGGCATACTCAGAAACCCTTAAGTCAGGCTTCCTCAACCTCAGCTCTCCATATGTTTTCTGGCCTACAACTCCCATGATCCCTAGCTAGCAGGACCAGTGGTCAGGGATGATGGGAATTGTAGTCTCAAAACATCTGGAGGGCCAAGGTTGAGGCAGCCTGCCTTAAGTGATCTTGAGAGTACAAGGTTACTTGAGAACATAAAGGTCTTTCTGGCTCAGATCAAGGTCCTCCTAGCCCAGCTATCTTTGCAGGAATCCCACTACACTAAGTGGCCTCCAGAACTCGCAAGCTGCTGTCTACCTTCTGAAGATCAGAGTCAGCAGCTGCACCAGGATTTAATCTTACTCTTTTGTGAAAGTCAAATAAAAGGTGCAAGTTACTAAATTATATATATATATAGCCATCTATTTGCAAGTGTTCTTGGATGTTGTGTTCTCTGCTCTCCACCATTCCCACAGCTTAGATAATTCAAAGACACTAAGCAAATAAAATAAAATAAAATAAAATAAAATAAAATAAAATAAATAAAATAAAATAAAATAAGGCAACTGGCAATAATCCTAACTGCTGATGGGATTCACTATTGCCTGCAAAGGGACAGCTCCTTACCATCTCCAGGTGCATATTGTTTGTCCTCAAACGCGGTCCCTGTGTATTCCAGAAGGAGTCGGATTGCATGGGCAAGCTGCAGGAAGGAAGAGACAAATATTTAGTGGCAGAATAATCACCAGTGGTGGAAAAAGCAGACAATTACCTCTGCTCCAGACTAGCAATGGCCCAAGGCAAAGGATACTGACATGTCTGCTGATATTTCACGGATGAAGATAGCACATGCTAACAAGGTTACTATTCAATAGCCTCCTCGCATTACTGAAGACCCTGTTGCATGTCAGTGGCTCTGATCAGACATGACATAAAACCATGGTTTATTGTGACAGGAAGGAGCCTACCCTCTTGGCTTGGGTGCTCCCCACTCCTTTTCAAGCATAGGCGCAAGCTCAAAAGCTTTCACTTCTCATTTTTTCCTTAATTTTAATTATTTCTTAGCCACCTTTCATCAAGAAGATTCCAGCATAGTGTATAAAAGTGTGAATAAATCTGTTCCTGCAACATATGAATAGAATACAAAACAAACAAAGAAAGAAAACAAGAGGGAAAGGTAGAAGCAGAGAACGAAGGCAGCTCCAACAAAAATATTGCCCCAAACGCCTGGGCATTACAGCGACTGCTCCAGAAAAAGAGAAAAATACAGCATATTTTAATGACAGGAGAAATGGGGGTCAAGTGGTGGGGGGGCGGGCTCCTTATGGGAGGCACTTGCCTTCCCCCCCACTGCCACCCTGGCGCCAACTACGCTGGGCAAAAAGGAAGAGCTGAATGTGGCACTGAAAAATATTGCCATGTCATTGCCATGCAGAAAGCATTCCACATTCAGGGCACCATTACAGAAAAGGAGCTCTGTTCCAGAAGGTCCTTGGGGTAGCTGGGGTAGCTCAGTCAGGAGAGCATGAGCCTCTTAATATCAAGGTTGGGGTTCGAGCCCCACGCTTGGCAAAAGATTCCTGCTTTGCAGGGGGTTGGACTAGATGGCCCCTCGTGGTCCCCTCCAACTCTACAATTCTATCTTTCTAGGATGTTAAGTGCCTTTCCAGGAGCTCTCCGGGCAGGGACAAGCTGGTACTTGAACAAAGATCTGGGGCCAGGGAGCAGGATGGGGCTGGGATGTGCTTTTTTGCACCTGCACAGAGCGCAGGAAGAAGAGGAAAGGAAAAAAGACGTGGCCAGCCTGCCTCCTTAGGACTCCAGAGACGCGGGTCTGCCGGAGGGAGGCGGCTGAATTTTTGGCAAGATGGAACTGGCTCCTTCTACTCCTGCACCACCATCACTGCTTTTCACTCTCGCTGATGACACCGTCACCCAACTGTTATCCAACCCTTTTTGGCACCGGATTGAAGAGGTAAGAGGGGAGGGAAGCGGCTCGGCGCCGGGATTGGCTGCTCAGCTTGCCCGTCGGGGCGTATCTCCGAGCTTCCCCGTGAAAATCAAGGGGGAAATCGCGGCCACAGGAAACGCGCTGACGATGCAATCCCGTCGCCCCCGCGCCAAAGCCGGAATTTCAGGGAACTCGAGGTCTGGCGCTGAGTCACGCCATCTCCGCGTGGGGCCTGATGCTGTCCACACGGGCTGGCAGCGACTCTCCGGGCTTTCAGGCCGGGACTCTCCCACAGGTGTCTGGAGACGGCGGCGATTGATCTTCAGCGTGCTAAATAGATGCTGGAGCTCCGGACGTTTGATTGATTGATTGATTGTATTTCTATTATGCTTTTCAGCCAAATGAATCCCAAAGCAGCTTGCATACAATAAATAACAATAACTCAGTGCCGGATTTACCTATAAGCTAAACAAGCTATAGCTTAGGGCCCCACTCTCTTGCCCCCCCCCAAAGAAACTGGATGTCCATTTACAAAATATAAGATAAACAAATAAAATAAAACCTACATACAGCAACAGTGTTTTGTGTTGTGTAAGCTCCTATTTGTTATGTGCAAATGGCTTTAGATACCTATTAGGTCCATAAATTACCAAATAGCATATATTCAACCCAAAAAACAGCGACAATTTGTTGTTGGCAAAGGACAGGTGGACATATAAAGGGCCCCATTACCTTCAGTAGCTTAGGGGCTCATCAAACCTAAATCCGGCCCTGATAGTAGAATATCCTTGTCTTTCCCCGAGTTGGGTGGCTTAGTAAGCGGGGAGAGGGTTGCAGCCTGAGCCTCTCGCCGGACTCCGGCAGCCCGTTTCCCTGTCTGTGATTTTTTGACTCCCAGGCAGAAGTCAACGGGCGAAGTTTTCTACTGCCGCTGCAGATGCGTCTTCGGAAAGCTGCACCTGTTGCACGTCTGCCTGCGAGGCACTCATAGAATAGACGTCCGCCCATCAGAAGCAGAGCGTGAGTTTTGGTACCAAGACCGGAGCTCTGCTGGCCAAAAGACACCCCCAGCCTGCCCCCCGCCAACCAAGGACCCCGACGTACCCCACGGATATCCCAGTAGCCCAGCGTCACCCCCATCTTCGTCCGGCGTCCCTGGCTGCTGTTGCTCGGCTCAGACAGAAGCAGGAACCCCGCTTTGGTGGAAAGGCTGAGCGCCGCTTTCAAACTTGCCCGGCGAGTTTCCGGGAGAAATGTGGATGGGCGACTCCCATTGCGAGCTCCGTATTACCGAGGTGGGCTCCGCCCCCAATCGCGCTCGTTTCCAGAGGCTTGCCTCGCCTCCCGGCCTTGGAGCCTTTCCTCCAACCTCGCCAGTCACTTCTGTTGTCCTCGCAGGGGCGTGGGACTGCCAGCTCCTCCTCCTCCTCCTCCTCCAGCCCCAAACCCACTGAAAGCAAACGCTCCTCTTTAGATGGTTCTCCTGCAGCTTTGCAGATGCTGAGGATAATTTGCACAGCACAGACCTCTTTGCAAAGAAGACTTTTAGAAAGGTCAGAGACAGGGGCTGTGAAGATCTCCGAAAGAAACAGAACAAACTAGGTGAATTGAGAGGGATGCACAGGAGAGGAAAAAATATAACCCCATGTGTTTTGGGAGTGTTAAACTGTAGGACTGACCTTTCTAATCTCTGGATCCAGCAAGTGATGAAATCTAATCTTCTAATACCTGTAATAGCCAGGCTAGCCTCCTGGACAGGTGTCAGAAGAGCAAAGGAAGGGGCTCTGTGGGAGACGGATAATGGGTGGAGCCCCTCCCTCAACTCCCTTTTTTTAAAAAAGTTTTTATTTATACTTTTCAGTTTATATGTTTCATTAGTTTCACAATCAATTTAAAATTTCAAAATTTTACTCTCCTCCTTCTTGTTTTAATAAATTTCTGTGAGTTGTCCACCCTTCTTTCATATTCTTTTTCTTTACTGCTATAGCTTCCAGTACATGGACGCGGGTGGCGCTGTGGGTTAAACCACAGAGCCTAGGACTTGCTGATCAGAAGGTCGGCGGTTCGAATCCCCGCATAGTGCAAGTAGATAAATAGGTCTGGCGGGAAGGTAAACGGCGTTTCCGTGCACTGCTCTGGTTCGCCAGAAGCGGCTTAGTCATGCTGGCCACATGACCCGGAAGCTGTACGCCGGCTCCCCTGGCCAATAAAGTGAGATGAGCGCCACAACCCCAGAGTCGGTTACAACTGGACCTAATGGTCAGGGGTCCCTTTACCTTTATAGCTTCCAGCAGTGAGAGACATAATGGTGTTCTTACCTCTAATAAATTCTTGTATTTATCCCAGGCATAGGCAAACTCAGCCCTCCAGATGTTTTGGGATTACAACTCCCATCATCCCTGACCACTGGTCCTGTTAGCTAGGGATGGTGGGAGTTGTAGTCCCAAAACATCTAGAGGCTTGAATTTGCCTATGCATGATTTATCCCATACTCCATCCCCTCCCTCAACTATTGGATAGCTAGAAAGACAGGGGCAGAGTTGAGAGGGCAGTGATGTGGCCCAGGTGTCAAAGCAACAAGCTGGGAGAAGGCAGAGCAATACTTGATTTCTGTTTGTGAATCCATGGCTGTGGCTATGGAAGAAGCGAGACCCTATTGGGGTGTTAATGCTGTGAACTCCTCCATCATAGGATCAGGTTGTACAGGGTGAGTCCTTTAAAAGAGGCCCCATGGATACAGAGTACACATGCTCCATGGGGCCTCTTTTAAAAGACTCACCCTGTATATATGTGTAAGGCAAAGGTAAAGGACCCCTGGATGGTTAAGTCCAGTCAAAGACGACTATAGAGTGTGGCGCTCATCTCGCTTTCAGGGCAAGGGAGCCAGCATTTGTCCACAGCCAGCTTTCCAGGTCATGTGGCCAGCAGGACTAAACCGCTTCTGGCACAACGAAACCAGAGCACACGGAAACGGTGTTTACCTTCCTGCCGCAGCAGTACCTTTTTATCTACTTGCACTGGCGTGCTTTTGAACGGCTAGGTTGGCAGGAGCTGGGGCAGAACTACGGGAGCGTACCCCATCGCGGGGATTCAAACTGCTGACCTTCTGATCGGCAAGCCCAAGAGGCTCAGTGGTTTAGACCACAGCACCACCCGCTGTGTAAATAAACTATATATCATAAAGACACCATGGTCTCATTCCTGAAGGAAGCATGCACCCTGAATATCCCTGGAATCTTGCACCATTCAGGAATTGGAGGGGCTTGCAACAATATATTCCTAACCTCACATTACCATGCTGGGCTCCTTTAGGAGAAAGGATGGGATATGAATTTAAATTTATTAGTAATAAATATTAGTAAAAATACATACATTTATTTATGGCATTTGTATACCATATTTTCCTCCAAGGAGCTGAGGGTAGCTTACATTTAATCCCTACCACAACCCTGTGTTACCACAGGTGAGGTTAAAAGTCAATTATGTATTGTGTGGGGAAAGGTAGATCTCTCACATAATACTGGAATGAGGGGTTGTCCAGTGAAGGATACTGGAGGCTTTGGGAAGGACAAAAGAAAAGACTATGTCACCTCATGCATAGTGAAACCAATGGCCGCCATCTTGGGTGGCTTTAAAAGAGGATTAGACAAGGACATGGAGGAGAAGACTAGCCATGACAGCGACATTCTACCTCCACTGTCAGAGGCAGTGTATGCCCCTGAGTTGCTGGAAATCACAAGTGGGAAGAGTGCCTTTGCTTCTAGTCCTGCTTGTGGGACTCCTCACACGCATCTGGTTGGCCACGGTGAGAACAGGATGCTGCACTAGAGGGGCTTTTGGTCTGATCCAGTGGAAGTCCTCTTATATAGTATCTTTTCAAAATAATTAGCTGAATCATTCAAGCTATAGACTCTATAAAGAATCTATAGAGCGAGAATTTAGGGTAGACCATTGCTCGCCTTTGTTTCAACAATTCCTGCCCCTGGCCTGAACCTTGCAACTATGTGATCCTAGACAGGGAAGAAAGGAAGTGGTTTCATCACCCAACAGAAACCAGTTGTCTTTGCCTCAGGCGGAGGTGGAAGAGCAAAATGTGACAACCTCCTTATATTTTAACCTACCATAAATAGAGACCTTGGGTTCAACTTCAAAAACTGGGGTGTAATTCCCCCAAAGACTGGACTTTGTGATAAGAAAAGTGAAGGGGAAATGTGCCTGAAATTAAATATACTTAAGGCAACAGGAAGTAGAGGGAGGCAAGGTAAGAATGAGATAACCAGGACTTTAAGTGATTGGATAAGTGTTTTGTGAAATTTCTCTAGGAATGCAGCACCTGCAGTTGAAGTACTTAATCAACAAACCTGAACCGTTTCTTAGTTTCACCTAACAAGAGCTGTAGAGCTCATGGGTTATTACATTGCATGTGTGGAATAGTGATTATTTCTGTCACTAAGTCTTTACAAAATGCATGGGATTTCCATGAAATGGAGCTGTGAACCTGATTGCAGATGTGCAGTGAATATTGTTTAATAATATAACAGCAGGTCCTTTTACATGATTTCATGGGAACAATGCGCGACCACTGGGTCTTAGTATTTCATGTTGGTGTTGGGGGGGGGGTGTTTTTAACAGATGGTTGCGAAGTTTTGAAAACCTGTGCCAACTGGAGGAACTGGTTTTGGACCTTGATTTTTTTTTTTTTTAGCAAGGGTGATATTTGGATCTAAATTGGTGAACATAAGATACTTAAATTTATGCAATTGAAGAAAATGGGTTGATTTGTTTTTTCATTCTACATATCTATCTATAATACATTTAATTCTTAAAAGACTGAACTCATAGGAAATTGCATAACAAAACAGGACACTGGAGAAGGCTAATAAACCAAATTGTGTTTGTCCTTTTAGGGCATATTCACATTAATGGCTGAGATGCAGCAAGGTCATCTCTCCCCCCCCCCCCCCAATGTGCCCAGTTGCGTTTCAAGCCACAATGTTTCCCTGCCCCACAACCCCCCTGGAAAGCCTATTCATTCAGATGTCTTCTGCGCTTGCATGCTCATCTGCACAGCAGCTCTTGGGGTATGTTCACATTAGAAAACTGGATACAGAGTAAGTGGCAATAAGACTGAAGGTGGCTTGAGGAAAAAATGCATCAAACAGCAATATTTGTCAAGAATCTATAGGACCGATAAGCATCATGGCTGACATCATGTGAACGCAGCTTCAAAAATTAGCAGCAAGGGGCCCCTGGATGTGGAATAAGTGGTAATGTGAATATACCCCCCGTTATGCAGAAAACTGACCGAAGAACACTAAGAACACCTCGTGTGCTGGAGAGAGGGCTTCTCATGCTCCGTATGGATGGTTTTTCACATCTTGTGGATTATTTTGATGGGAACTTGTGGCACAAACATGCAGCTTGCCGACAGCACGTCCTGTGTTAGGAAATTAACACTGGTGAGCTGAGGACACCTTGAAACCAAATCTGATGCTTTCTCCAGTGACATTACGTATTATCCTACCCAATGAATAAAAAGGGTGCTCCTTTCTTTAGGGATAGAATTCACTGTTATTCAGTTGTACAGGGTGATTTTGCATTCTTCTGCAATGAGGCAGGGCTAGTAGAGTCCTCCTGCTGTGCTCCTGGCCTGGGCTGCTCACCATCTGATACACCTGTCTCAGGTTACCTCTCTCTCCCCCCACCCCCGCCCGGCCTTCGTTACACAGAAATCTTCCCACAACTCTTAAGGCGGTCTCTTGGCCCGGCTTCCTTTTGGTTTGCTAGAGGTGTCCCTCTGGTGTTCAGATGCCCAATAAAGCAGATCAAGGTTTGGATGTTATATTAGTAATCGTGTCCCATTTCTCCCACCATGATCTAAACATAACAGAACTTAAGTCATAGTGGGGGCCCCAGAGGTCTCCTCCCCTGTTGATATGAGGTTGGAAATAAGCATTCTGCTGTAACAACAGAATGCCAGAGGGGCATCGCTGCTGCTGTGAGTGCTGGAAGGAAGACCGCTTCCTGCGGCAAGGCCCATTTCCACCTGGCCTTTTGGGCGGGGCCAAGACTCACCTTGAACAGCTAAAAGAGGCTTCTGGGAGGCTGGAGAGACATTGCTGGAACAGCTCAGGTTGGGGAAAGTGGCTAAAATGTTTTAAAAGTTTCCCATTTTGGTTCCTGTTTTATTTTTGTTGGGTTGGTGTTGGTTAAATGTTTAGTTGGGGTTGGCGGTTATTTTAATTTGGGTATAACTGTAAACTGTTTGTTGTAATTGTTGTTATTGGTTTCTCTTATTTGTTGCTTGTATAGGATTTTTTTTTTTTAATGTTTGATGTTTTTGCTGTGTTTTTATATATGTTGTAAGCTGCACAGAGTGGCTGGGGAAACCCAGCCAGATGGGCGGGATATAAATTAAAAAATTATTATAATAGGTTGAGAGGTGTCCTTGGCTGTGATGTGTGTGGTGCCCCAAACAGTTCCTCTGGTTTGCAATGGGGCTCAGAAAGGCCAACGATCCCTGACATACACACACTCACCCTACAGATTCAATCGCTTGAAGGCACTGTGGCAACGAAATCCAGGAGTTTTCAATCCAGGCAAACCTTCACAAACAGTAGCAGGTGGTAGAAGGAAAGCATTTGCAAAAGACGGGGAGTTTGATAGCTGGCACCCATTGAGGTTCCCTTGCCTTGCACCCCCTCAGGAAAAATGAAGGAACAGTTATCATCTTTTGCTCCTCTCAAATGCAACAATCCCCCAGAGCAGGGGTCAGCAACCTTTTTCAGCCGTGGGCCAGTCCACCGTCCATCAGACCATGTGGTAGGCCGGAATATATTTTGGAAAAAAAATATGAATGAATTCCTATGCCCCACAAATAACCCAGAGATGCATTTTAAATAAAAGGACACATTCTATTCATGTAAAAACATGCCGATTCCTGGACCGTCCATGGGCCGGATTGAGAAGGCGACTGGGCCACATCCAGCCCATGGGCCTTGGGTTGCCTACGCCTGCCCCAGAGTTTTGTTTCAGAAAAGCTAGAGCGCCATCTTCTGGCAACTTCACAACATGGCATTTTGCAATTATTTCATGCTCCACAAGTTTTCTCATCTCTGAAGCATTTTTAATTCAGGAACTACTTTACTACCCTTACTATACTGACCTTCCACCCACCACAAAATCCCAAAGTGGCAAGTTTCTTATTTCCATTTTGCAGCCGGGAGACAGTCGGACTTGACCACAGCCACAGAATGAGCCCATGAAGAGTGGGTTCGAACTCGGATTTCCCAGCTCCAACTCTTTAACCCCAAGGCTGTGCTTAAAAACAGGCATAGGCAAACTCAGCCCTCCAGATGTTTTGGGACTACTACTCCCATCATCACTGACCACTGGTCCTGTTAGCTAGGGATGATG
This sequence comes from Podarcis muralis, assembly GCF_964188315.1. Taxonomy (NCBI): domain Eukaryota; kingdom Metazoa; phylum Chordata; class Lepidosauria; order Squamata; family Lacertidae; genus Podarcis; species Podarcis muralis. The sequence goes on from NC_135659.1 coordinate 53,892,086, forward strand.
GGAGTTGTAGTCCCAAAACATATGGAGGGCCAAGTTTGCCTATGCCTGCTTAAAAACAAAGAGTATTTTTAGTTTCATCTAAAACAGCAAACACTACATGAATTTGCCAAGATAGCCTCAGAAAGGAGTTCGGAGCAACCAGCTAGCACAGTCGGTGCTAAGCTACTATTTGCTCGTATGTAGGCACTCACCTTCTACTTCATGGGTAGGCAACCTAAGGCCTGGGGGCCGGATCCGGCCCAATCGCCTTCTCAATCCAGCCCACAGACGGTCCAGGAATCAGCGTGTTTTTACATGAGTAGAATGTGTGCTTTTATTTAAAATGCATCTCTGGGTAATTTGTGGGGCATAGGAATTTGTTCATTCCCCCCCCCCCATAAAAAAAATTGTCTGGCCACCCACAAGGTCTGAGGGACAGTGGACCGGCCCCCTGCTGAAAAGGTTTGCTGACCCCTGTTCTACTTGATATAGCACTGGGCATTGGATGGAGTTCATTCCCCCCCCCCCAAGTTGTGAGTCATTGCTATGTCTTAAAAAGCAACGACGACAAAGTGCACTAATTCATGTACTCAATGAAAGGAGACAGGAACACTTATGTGGATAGTAGCCTTGCATTTTCATAAACTACCTGTCTCCACCAGTGAAACAGGCCCCAAATTGTTCAAACTACTGCCAATATATATTTATGCAAGCCTGGGTTAACTACAGATATCACTGTGTGTTACATAACGCACCATGTACAAATTAAGAGCAGGTATTGGGGTAAGGGAGTCCAGCTATCTGGAAACCTCCCGTTTTGAACCAAGCCCACATTCCAGTCAACCTGGGGGTGGTCATGATCGTTAGCTACTGTTTTATGAGCTGCGTTCCAGCCTTATCTGGTTGTTCTCTAGGGTCAAAATCCACGAGCTCACATTTTCTTAGATAGGCAATCCTAGCTAAGTTAGATACCTGACCCATAATTTCCTGCTGTTCCAAGCTTTCAAAAGCCCCCTCAGGAAGGCTTGGTGCAAACAGGAATCCTGGGTTTCATTTCACCCATTTTACTCTGTGACTCACAAGGAAGGAAGGTGTTTTCAGTTCTGTACTGGTCTACCACTTTAACTTACAGGGATACACTCCCGACTCACCACCCCCACAAGAATTGTCTTCAGTGAAATCATATGAGAATATCCCAGACCTCTCTCTCCTGCCTTCTGGAGAGAAAATAGACCTTTAGCAATGACATTCTGGGAGCGGGTTAATGTCTGTCTTTGTAACAACGCAAGCAGCAATTCTTGGCTCTCTGAATTAAAGCACCAACCATGTGTATTTGATGCATTTTCTATAACTTGTATACATTTATATTTTTGAATGTTTAACATATTAATTCATTTTAAAAAAAAAAATCATTTCTTAAAAAGGAGTAGTTGCCCTGAAGTCTACAAAGACATGGTGTTGATTGCTCAGTTTGCAAAAGTGTACAATTGTCACTGTGGCATTTTTAGACTTTGGTCCTTTAGATGATTAATGTCCCGCATAAAACATACTCCATCCTTGTGTGGAAGCAATCTGAGCGACAGCCCTGTGTGTGGTCTATGTCATCCAAAGGAAGAAGTCCATTCAGTCAGAAACAACACAGAAGACTTACTTAAATAACCTTTAATGATGGATCATGCTCATGTTTGATAGGATTTCTAACATCACATTTCAGCACAGACAAGCAGATAGTTTATCCACACTACGTCAAAATTATCAAGAGTGTGTGATAGGAGGATGCAGTGATTGCCAGGGGGATACGGGTTTCATCTCCATCTGACAACAAAGCAAAAACTAACATGGTGTGTGCCGCACCAGATACCAAAGCGAAGCAAGGCAGGTTGCGGCAAGAAAGGAAGGAAGGAGGGAGGGATCTGTGGGGAGGGGAGAACCCTCTTGACATAGACCAAGGTACATTCAACTCCCTGAGTCGAGATTCCGTTATCTTCACAAAGATACAGACCAAAATGCTGTGGCTCCGATCCGCAAGGCTAGCTGAAACCAAGGCAAAACACCTCCACTGCCCTCTCCGAGTACCCAAACAAAAGCACAGAAGTAGGGGAGGAAAGAAAAAAAGCTTTCCCCCTTTCAGGCCATGGAGGTGAGATGCCAGTCATACAAAGAAAACATTTTGACCCTCTAAGAATTCTCCCTGTCCCTCTTGTACACACACAAACACACGGACACAAAGGAGAGCAAGTGCCTGTTTCAGAGGTAGAAGCTCAAGGGGAAATCTACCCAGTCTTGGCACACTCCATGTACTACTTTAAGCAAGGCACTGGCTGCAGTATGGATCTTCAGATTTTGGTCCACAGCAGCCTAGAGGGAGGGCTCCACAAGCTCCCTGCCCAACCTTAGAAAAAATAAAAACCCCATTTCTATTGCTGCTGCCCATCTAATGTTTAGCAAACGCATTTTTCCATTGAATCAAAGCTGCTTGCAACTATAAGGTCAAAAGTGCCTTGGCAACAGCAAGGGAGAGGTGGCGCCGTGCAATCGACTCACCACCAAGAAGCCTTTTTTCGTGAGCAATGCAGACTTTGCCTGAGAGTCTGAAAGGAGTGAGCACTGTCTGAGACTGGTCTTCTACTCCAAGTGGCTGTGCTCACGAGGAGTTCCTTACTGCGACTAGTTGCACACAGACTGCTAAGGGGGCCACAGAGGCCCAATATGTCAAGGATGGTGAGCTGCCCACAGGCAAGCTTCAGAAGCTATGTGATGGTGAACAGCTTGGCCAGAGATCTGTGGGGGGGGGGGGACCCTTCTAACCGTTATGAACCTTTCACAGGACAGGACTCAAAATGGAGAGCTGGGAAAGGCACCGATCCATGTTCTTCTGCGCGTTTCCATTTTGAGTCACATGGCTTCAGCAGAAAGTATAAGTTACTGCCTGTTGCCTCCTTGAGATTCATTACCCATTTGCAATAAGCAGGAGGCATCAAAGTCAGTTCCCAGAACAGCAGCAACTTTGCTGGTGAGAAAGCTAAACCATTTCTATGGCATGTTTCCTTGCCAAATGTAGAAAGAAGATCTTGACATACATGTGCATTATGCAAGGGCAGACACAAGAGGCTGTTCTCCTCAACCCAATGCAGAGGGCAAAGGAGGTTGCCCACGTGGTCTATGCCCAAGCGTGGCAAGGCGTACTGAGAGCTAACGGCTCTCCCCAAGCTCAAGCAATTGGCAAGAAACCGCTCTTTGACCCAACAGGGTGGGGTTTAAAAACAACGCTATTCTAGAGCAGGGAGGAGGAGTCAGATTTTGTTTGGAACAGTGATACTGAAGTGGGCACCATTTTGCTGATCTACTCCCCAAACAGCAGAAATGTTCCAGGAGAATAATACAAATATGATGCAGATACTGTTTTTTGCCCTGCTCCTGGGCTAAGGGTGGCTTGTGGGGTGAGGGGAGGGCACCAGTTTAGATCAGATAAATGGATTAACACATGCAGTCTCAGTGACACTGATCCAACCAATGTTTAAGGTGTATTTTTTTTGGTGGTTTTTTGTTTCAAAAGGACATAAATAAAGGAATACTCAAGACGGCTGATCACAGAACGCCCATGTCACATCCATTTCAACCTTAAGGCAAAAGCCCCTGCTAGGATGGGTGTTACGCCTCCTCTTGTTACACTTAGATATTGACATCTTTGTTACATGATTGTAGAGAAGGACAGACAAATGCTAAATATGCCAGTTACCCGGCAGGCTACTTTCTCTTTATCCTGCTGGGCTAGACTCGAAGGCCCACTATTCCCCAGCCACTCACAGTATTTTGCCTCCTAAGGCAGGGGGGTTGAGAACTGGCGCTTTCCCCAAGCAAAAGACACCAGAGTTTAAGGGCTTGAGACAGAAAAGACTCTCACCACATGGCCACGCTGTGCACTGGAGGCTGCAGCACGGGAGAGCTGCGCCAACATGCTGCTCTGATAATAAAAGGCAGGGCTGCCTAACCAAAGAGAAATAGAGATAGAGAGGGTGTTTTATTGGCCAATGAGAAACTCCAGCTGCCAGCAGCCAAACAGAGGACAAACAAAAATCCAACGCAGCAGAAGGCACCACCACTCTGCTCTATCCCTTGGCAGAGCCACACAAACACTCACAGCATCTCATTCCAAATACAACTGGGACACATGCTTCCATGCTGGTGCTTCATTTGGCCTCCATGCAACTGTCGCCAGGCGCCTCTAAGGTCCACTCAGCAGGTCTCTGCCACAGCCTTACTCTTTGCTGTCCAGCCTCTGCTCAAAATCAGCACTGCCAACATCTGCAGGATGCTCTTCCCCCTTTCTAGCACTCATTCTAGAGACCCCAAAAGGAATTTCTCTGACACCCCCGCCTCCATTGCCCCAGCAGGTTACCAAGTGCAAAAAAAATCCCAACCCATTAATGCCTTTCCAGGAGATAACAGAAGATAACAAGATGCTTAAAAACCAAAACACAACAGGAAATTAAAACGGTCCATGGGGCCGGGGTGAGGTGGGTGGGTTGGTCAGGGTCTCTTCATGCTTGTAGGACAGCCCCACCTTGGCAGGCCAAGAAGGGGATGGAGGGGAGATTGTGAGCCGGCCATTCTTCAGCGAGCATCCAGGCTGGAGCTCATGGTCAGAAGGTCTTCCTCCTGGATGGTCTCCAGTTCCTCCGTCTGCACAGCCTGCGTGATGAGGGTCAGTTCCTGGGAAAGTGTCTCATAGCGGTAGGCCACCCGGATGTCTGGCACATTGGTGCGCCGGATGTCGTTGCCCTCAGGACCCTCCTTGTGGTAGTTGTGCCCAAGCCACTGGCTCTTCACCTGGGCAAAGAAGAAAGAGACCAATCCATTGTTAGGACAAGCAACAATTTATGCTTTTCCACTGTGCCATTCAACTGCATGGTAACATCCTGTGCCCATGAGCACTTTAATCAAGGCTAGCACCAAGCATAAAATCCCAGGATACCTTTGTCTGTCTTTAAGCAATCTGTAAAAAAGAAACCTTAGAAAACAAAGCCCTGTGGAAGCTGTAAAGAGCTGGCAACAAAACTGAGCATACATCTGGGCTGCTAGGATAATGGGCTACATCTCCATAGTTTCTCATCAAGGCTACAATGCATCTTTTGCAAAAGAAAAGAAAGGCAGCTACATTTATGGTTCTCTATACCAGTGTTTCCCAACCGGTGTTCCGCGGCACACGAGTGTGCCGTGAGACGTTGCCTCGTGTGCCGCGAGATGCCTGGAGGGAGGCGGGCGAGTCGGGCGGCGAGAGGCGGGGCGGCGGCGGCGAGGAGAGGCCGCGCCTCCTGCTGTTGCCTGGCGCTCCTCCTCGCAGCCGGAAGCGCTGCCTGGGCGCCTCCGCGCGACTCTGCCTCGCTGGGTTTGGTCTCCCAGCAGAGACGGGTCACACGCGCCCCTCCCTCCCTCCCTCAGCCTGCGCGGAGGGAAAGCCAGAGAGAGGCATCGCTCCTGCGCGGCGGGAGAGGGAGCAGCCGGAGCGATGCCCCAAACGAACGGGACCGGAGGGGAAATCCTCTCCGAGGCGGATTGAGCGCAGCTGAGAGAAGCCTTTCGAGGAGCTGCCGTGTCCCCTGGAAACCCCCTTCCCAGCTCTGCCTCAGCCGCCGCCGCCTCAGCCGCCGCCGTCCCTCAGTCCCTCGCTCTGCTGCCTCCTCCCACCCCCAAAGCTTGGAGGTTCCCCAGCAAGGGGGAGGGAAAAAACTTTCACTTTTGTGCGTCCCTCCCGGCGTGACGCTGCGCGCTGACGTCACGGGGCGGGGCTTTAATGGTGGTGTGCCGCGAGATTTTTTTTCAGTAAACAGGTGTGCCGTTGCCCAAAAACATTTGGGAAACACTGCTCTATACCCTAAGAGAGAACTTATCCTCTGAGTGCCATTCCTTATGAGGCCAAAATGGCACCTTCCACATACCAAAGACAGGTTATCAGCAGACCTGGGAGTGAAATGTCAATGTTTTGCAGAAGTACAAACCCGAATGGGTAATGCAAGAATAAAAACAGCTGATTAAGGACTGAACATGCTCAATGAGCACAGAATAGCGACTGACTACTGGGTGGATGGGCAGAACTTGAAAATCGGGGGGAAATGGAATGGAGCACCCTTGAAAATGGCAGGAATCCTGAACAGGAACACTCCAAGGTGCAACAATTCCTTATATTGCAAAAGTAGGACATCTTTGTGCAGACATCTCAAAACCTAACAAGGGCAGAGGAGGAGACAGATTAGAACCACTCTTTGATTCCCGCCTCCTCAAATCCCACAGGGGCAGAAAATGTGAGCTGCTCTCAGCTGGCCTGGACTGGAAGAAGAATCCTTTTGGTAAGGATGGGGACTTCTTTCACATAAAAGGACTGCAGTGGTATTGAGTTGGGAGAAATTGAGCTCAAGAGGCCACAGGCCACAGGGACAGCATTATCCAAAATCAATTCCCTCTCCCATCCACCAGGGTCTTATTGGCAACCAGGAGGACAGATCCTTCATTACTTAAACTTAAAGGGTCACAAAGTCCGGAGAGGAGCAAGGAGGTTACAGAATATCCACCTCATGACACAACTCCTTCTGAACTTAATTTCTCCCCTTTCAGAAGTGGTCATGCTGCAGAAAAGGCCACAGAGTGGAAGGAATTGGGCTGAGAAGAGACCCTCTGGGCCTGATCCCAGCCACTGCCTTTCACAGAGCCCAGTTGTCACATGACAAATACAAAGATCTTCAGCTGGAGCCTGTTCATCTTTGTGTAAAGGCACAGCTGGGCAGGAGGCAGTTCTAAACTGATCTTAAATTTCCAAAGCTGGAGACATCAGGCCATGAATTGATACGGAAGGGAGTTGCTGGGGTATTCTTGTGTACTGTATTCTCTGAGAGGTTAGGGAACAAATGCAACCTCTTTTCAAGAGGGAAAAAGATGTAGCCTTACCTTGTGGGAGAAGCCACTCATGAGCACACTGTTGCGTGCAAGTTCGCACATATCACAGGAGCTGAGCTTCCAAACCTGTGTGGCGATGCTGTACTCTTCCATCAGGGGTTCCTGTAAGAGATGGTTTTGTCAGTCAGGCTGCATCATGGACTATATTGCAGATGAGAACATACAGTGGTCCCAACAAGGTAGGACTTTGAGGCAGGTGTCTAGGGTCCCACTCAGAAGAACAAGCAGGAGGGTCCCCCAATGAAGCAGGGCTGTCTGACATTTTGAAAGCAGCAAAGTTATACACATTGTCTTCAAAAAAGGGCACCTCCACATAAACTCCAGAGTCTAAAGTAACCTACTTGCACCCTCTGTTTGTATATAAAGAACATTAAGACATGCCACTGAGCTAGGTTTGGAGATTCTGGTGCACACTGGATCGGATGGGTAGGAGTGTGAGATTTATGAGATCATGGGGCATATTCTGGCTACCCTACCGCAATTTCTCTGTACTAGACAATTAGGAGAACAGCATGTACTAGGAAAATTAGGACAACGGCATGCGGAGAACATAGCTGAAAAGATGGAGACAGCTGAAGCAACATCTCCTGTAAATACAGTTCAGTTGTAACCCTGGCCTGGCCTTCTGCTACTATCCCTCCAGGCTGAAGCAAGCTCAACACTACAGGCTGACTACTACGTTCTTGCTCTGACAGCTGTGGTGGACAGGCATCTGTCCAGACAACTGAACAGTCACTAGGTGGCAGCATTCATGCTGACTTGTTGAGAGGAACTTACTCTGTGCTTGCACAAGCAGAAAAGGAATTACCGTATTTTTCGCTCTATAACACGCACCCGACCATAACACACACATAGTTTTTAGAGGAGGAAAATCCGTAGGCATGCCACCCGTAGGCATTCCCTCCATAACACGCACAGACATTTCCCCTTACTTTCTAGGAGGAAAAAAGTGAGTGTTATGGTGCAAAAAATACGGTAAGAGGAAAATCTGCCTACAAAGTGGAACCCAAGAAATGTACATATATGACCAAAATGGAGACAGAATATGATTCCCACCCCCCTCCAGCCAAGAACAGTTGCTAAAGTTACTTCTGAAGTCTTCCACAAGGTCCCAGCCCTCAGCTCCAAGTTCTATAAGCGTCTGCCATGCAGAAAAGACATTTAACTGACTCCTATCGATACATCTGGCTAAGTAGGAAGGTGAAATGTAGGGCTTCTCCAAGGTAGCTTGCTCTGAAATGCTACCCATTCCATATGTAGGCGAGCTGGCAGGTGAAGTGGAGGAGATTCAGTGCATGGATGAGGCATTTGGAGAAGGGCTTTGGCACTTCTTAGGCACTAGGGGATGTCTTGGGGCATGCCAAACCTCTGCAAAAAGGCCTAGGCTCTACGTGAACTGAGATGTAACTTATCAGAAACATTCAAGCAGATTTTAAACTGACGCTCCTAGGGAAAAGCCAACAGGAGCTGGGAAGCATCTGCTTCAGGGTGAGGGTGAAAATGTTTCTGAGCATCCAAGTTAGTAGAATTAGGCAACAAGCACAGGACAGGATGGGAGAAGCAGCCAAAGGACCTCAGGGGGAAACGGAAGAAATGTGATAATGCTGTGAGAGCTTCCAAGCCAAGTTAGGGGTTGTGGTGGGGGAAGGAACTGGAATGCTTGCTGCTAAAAGGAGAAGATTGCTATAGTGGGCATAACAGAAGCTTAGTGGAATGGAAAGGACCCGACCAATGGATTAAAGGTACAAGAAAGGAGATTCCAATTATACATTAGGAAGGACATTCTGACACTAATTGCTGTTCGACAGTAGAGCACACTGCCCTGGAAGGTGGTACTTTAATCATGGCCATCTGTCAGGGATGCTTTCGTTGTGATTTCTGCATTGAAGGGGGTTGGACTGGGGGTAACTTCCAACACTAATTCTTTGAAAAGAACCAGTGGAATACAGATTACCTCTGCATACAAAACTTTACAAAAAGGAAAGGCTTGTCAAAAAAGCATTTTGCTTGCAGTGGGTAGTGGGTTTTGTTTTGTTTTTTTTTTTTGGTTTTTTTTTGCAAGGTCAGAAGTTACATGAGACAGGTAAATGGATGCCATCTGCCACAGGGTCATGGCCTCACTTGGCCTCCCCGACATCACACTCACCTTAGTGAAGTGAAACTGCAGTGGGTCATCTGTGGACAGGGAGACCATGAGGCCCCGAGAGAGGTACTCTGGCAGAGGGTTTCGATGGTAGCTTAAGAAGAGGCTGTTATTGCTGAGTGGGGACATGGCAATGCCAATCTGGGCCAGGTAGTAGAGGTACTGCAGCACAGGTGCCTACGGAAGAAATGCAGGGTTAGGAGGTGGGCAGCACATCTGGGGAGTGTTGAGCTTCGTCAAATCCTTGGCTCAGAAGGGAATAGCAGCAATACCCAGGATGTGCTTCCTTCAACAAGTTCAGAAGGCTCATGAGATGCCAGGGACTGAACCTGGAAGCTTCTGCATGTGCTCTGCCACCGAGTTTGCACATGGGCGCACACGCTCGTTTCCCAAGTGTGCCCCCCTCCCCTTCTTACTCTCACCTTGCGGAGCAGGAGGCCATGTGATATGTTCTCAGACAGCATGAAGCCAGATACCAGATGGTGGATGGGCCCTGCCTCTCCACAGTGGGGGCGCAGCACGAAGGTGTGAAAGCCTCTCTTCCTAGAGAACCAGCAGCAAAACACACAGTTCAGTGTCACTTTATAGTGCCTTCATTTTATCTGCCTATTTATTACATTTAGATCCTCCCCAGGGAGCCCAGGGTGACAAACAACAAGTGATAAAACAATAAAACAACTTAAAAACTATTCCAACACAGATGCAGGTTAGGACCAACCTCAACTTAAAAGGCTTTTTGAAGGAGGATGGCCTTCAATAGATGCCTAAAAAGACAACGGAAATGGAACCTGTCCAGTGTACATGGGGAGGGAATCCAAAGTGTAGGCGCAACAACACAAAACTCCCAATTCCTATATTGTGCGGACTTCCTGATAAAATCGCATCTTGCAGCAGGCCCTCAGCTGCAGAACAAATTGATTGACTGGGTATATAAGGAGTGAAGTGATCTTTCAGGTATCCTGCTCCAAAGCTCTAAAGGGCTTTATGCACCAAGACCGGCATCTTGAACTTGGTAGCTAACTGGCAGCAGTGTCTTTCTTTTCTTTTTCCCCAAATTTTTTTTATTGATTTCCCAAGATTTTTAAACAAACACCTTAACTGTACTTAATCCAATCTTAGTAACATCGTTAAGTGACTTCCTCAAATCCCCCCTAGCTGAATTTCAGTGTATTTCATTGTAACAGTTTTCCAAAACCAATTTTCTCATAAAATTAATCACTTAACATCTTTCTTTCTTTTCATTTTAACTTTAAACATGTTATTCTCTAACATCACATATTTCAATCCTAGGCCTATCTGGTATTTGCAAGTTTTTCCAATTAAGTTATCTTAGCATATTTAACTAAATAGTCTTTGAATTTCATCCATTACTGGCAGCAGTGTCTTTCTGTGGGAGGAGTAGGCGACGAGCCGTTGGAATGAGAAGTGGAATGGGAACCGGGATCCAAGCAACAACATCAAAGGTGTGAAGCTAACGCAAAACCCAGCAGCCACCTCCAAGGACTCTGTGCACCTGCTTCTCTAATAGGGCACAGTGCTGCATGATCTGTCAGCAGGCACCCAGTCTTTGCTCAGAAGGTTGAGCAAAGAGCCTTAAAGGGACAGGACTAGGGAACCTCAGGCCTCTAGACCTCTCTGTCCGGCTCTGGGGGCTCTGCTCAGGTCACACTGCTTACTGGCCCTCTTTGAAGTAGGCAGGAATGGATGCTTCTCTGGATGGAGAACAGAGATGGGCATGCAGGGGCAGAAACTGTACAAAGGCAAAACCCGCTTTTGCCTCTGGCCTCACCCACCACAAACACGTGGCTGCCAAAAGAGAATGTGGCCCTTGGGCTGTAAAGGTTCCCCACTTTTGCCTTTGGAGCTAGCAGGGACAGGAGTACCGTTCTGGAGTCTCATCCATGTACACTGGGGGGTGGGAGGTAAGAAGAGAGCCTCCTACCTGCGCAGGTGATTCAGAACCACCATGTTAGCATATGTGTAGTAAAGGTAGTAGGAATAGGGCGGGTTGTCCTCCTCCACCCAGTTCCCAGGCAAGGGGCTGTCTAAGTTGAAGATGTGGTGCTCTGGCTTTGATTCGTCATCCACGCTGTCAAATCCATCCACCTGCCCATCAAGAAGCCGAGGGAAAGGAAGGGGAGAGAGAGAGACAGAGAGTGAGGATGAGATGGTCCCACTTACTGTATTTTTCGCCCCATAGGATGCACCGGCCCATAGGACGCATCAAGATTTTTGGGGGGGAAATAAAGGGGGAAAAATTTATTTCCCCCCCAGGCACTTGTGGGGCCGGCAGCAGGGAGAAGCACTCTTCTCCCCACCGCCCGCCTTCAGACCAGGTCCGGGGACAGCGTGGAGACGCACTGCGCCTCCCCACTGTCCCCGGAGCTTGTGGGGCTGGCGGCGGGGTCTCCCCGTCAGCCTCCAAACCACTTCGGGAGACAGTGGGATGGCGGCGTTCCGCCTCCCTCTGTCCCCCGACCTTGTGGGGCTGGCGCTGGGGCTCTCCACCGACCCCTCTTGCTCTCCAGGCTTCAGCAAAAGTCTGCATGCGCACCGACCCCTCTCGCTCTCCAGGCTTCAGCGAAAGCCTGCATTCGCCCCATAGGACGCACACACATTTCCCCTTCATTTTTGGAGGGGAAAAAGTGCGTCCTATAGGGCAAAAAATACGGTATCTAAAGATTTTCCACTCCATGAAGAAAACTGAGGATTTTTCTGAATCCTCTCGCTCCATGCAGAAAACCTGCTATACAGGTTTTGGTGGCAGAACTTACGTGCTCCAAGAAGAGGTGCAGCTCTGGGTGGCTGGCAGGGTGGATCGTAGCTTCGAAGAGGGGCAAGAAGATGTTCTCCAGCATCTCCTGGAAGTTGGCCAGCTGCTTCTTTGTCTTGTACACATCGCTATCGGAAGCAGAGATACACGGAGAGCACAATTGTCATTCGCTTAAGACACAGGCCTTTGCAGAAATCTCCATATTCTGCAGTTCACCAGAGGGTTATCACTTGCAGGGGCTGCGTGAGCCACTCCACATGCCATTTGGCCAGAGTAAGACCTAAGCCAGTATTGTGACCCTGGTTCAAATCTCACCTCTGCCATAAATCTGCTAGGTGGCCTTAGGTGAGCCACACCCTCTTAGCCCCAAACCACACCACACCTCCCCCATTTGCAATATGGGGATCACAGTTCTGAGCTCCACTGATTAGAATGGCATATTTAAGAAAAGAAATGACATTTGAAAAAACGGCTATAAATTTATGACTATGGAACTAATCTAGATGGTTTTGATATACAATAAACCACTTAGAAAAATCCAAAGCAATTGCTGGAAGCTACATAGAAGAGAAATTTAAAACTACTGGAGTTAGCAGCAAATTTAAAAAAAACAGAGCCATTTGAATATTCAGATAGTAACATTTGACCTGAAGAATTTGACTGTTTGGGACATAGAGAAGCATGTTGTGGGCTGGACACACAAGATGATCTCTTACCACATCTGTCCTGTAATCAAGTGCGGAGCAAGCTAGGACTGAAACGGTATAATTAACAGCTACATTCTCAGAGTTTGCCAACAGCTTCAGGGACTGTTAGGCAATGGTCTTAAGAATGTGATCCGAAACACAAGCTTGCAAAAACTTGATCCAAAATATATCCTTGCAAAAAAAGGGGGGGGCATAAGCATTAGTGTATCTCTCCCCCAATTCATTGCTTTGGTTAAAACATGATGGTATACTATGTATCTTCTCCTTTCTTTGGTGGGGCAGGCTGCTTGTTAAATATTGTAACAGATTTCTTCTCTTTGCTTCCTTGTGGACAACAACTCTTTTTTAGGACAATAACATTATGTATTAGGATAATAACATTATGTATTTATGTAAATATTAATGTATGGAATTGAAACTGATTACAGTTAGTGATCTATATTATATCTTTTTATTAAACTTTCAATTGAAATTCTCTTAATATATGTTTTTAAATAAAAATGAAAAACAAAACAACTGTTTTTTAGGAACAAGTGTTTGCTGACCGCCCCCCCGGTATTTCAAGAATACCTCATTACAAAATGCTGAACTTTCTCCTGCCCTAATATCAACTTAGAATACAGACTCTACTAAACAGGGTTGTAGGGATAACCAAGATAATGTATGTGAAATACTCTGGGCACCCTACAGCAATACACAAATTCTAAGTATCATCATCGCCTTCCAAAGCAGCAAGAACACAGGAAACTTCTTTATAATACATCAGACTAGTTGCCCATCTAGCTCATTATTATATCCTCTGATCAGCAGCAGCAGCTCTCCAGAGCAGAAAGTGGCCTGCTACCTAATCATTTTATTTAGAGGTGCTGGGGGTTGAAGCTGCCTTATTCCAAGCCAGACTCTTGGTCCATCTAGCTCAGTACTGTCTACACTGACTGGCAGCATCTCTCCAGGGTTTCACACAGGGATTTCTCTCAGCATTACCTGGAGATACTGTAGATATAACCCTGGCCCTTTTACATGGCAAAGCAGTTGCTCTACCACTGAGCCCCAAGAATGTTGGGCTTGCTTCCCTTTCATAGTTTTCTTTTTAGAAAACCCCAGCTTATTCTAGTCTCTCTGCACAATTTAAGAAACTCAGCATGTTGCACTCCTCAGGTGCCCACCAGGCCCCTGTTCTTTGCATTGTCACCTGAAAGATCGCTGGCGCACTCACTCTGTTGCTCTATTCAGACAGGGAGGCTTTTCATCCACTTCCCCCAGCCAGCGAAACAGGTGTTCAGCTTAGAATGTGCAACCCTATCTGAAGGGCTTGCAAGCTGTGTTGATAGTGTAGCTGAGCAGCTAAGCTTCAAGTGCGCTCTCCTGCTAAGCTAGGATTACAAGCAAGCACAGCTAAAGCCCCAAGCACAGATCCATCAAAACAAAGTCCTCCAAGTTCCTCATCAATTTAGTTTTATCCATCAGTCAAACATGCAAAAAAGAAAATTATGGGCACCAGCTAAGGAATAAATGGACGTAGTTATATGATGCGTAGCCCACTTTTCCTCCATTAAAGCAGCTTGGCAGCTTTGTTTACTTTGTCTTAAACCATAAATGAAGAGGGTGGGAGGGAGCAGAAAATACTAACACCATATCAGAGAAGCAACAGGAAAGCAATGGTAAGAGCAGCTGCAATATAAGGTACGTTTGCAGGCCAATCACATCCATGGCTACACAGTGTTAAGGAAGGACGTGGCGGGGGCTGCAAGAAGAGAGCAAGCTGGGAACCAAGGGAAAGGCGGCAGAGAGGGAAGGAGCCGAAGGGAGAGACCTAACTGAGCAGGGAGGGAAGGAAGCAGACAGAGGAGGAGAGAACAGGAAGCAAAGTGGACTTTGATAAGCTGGGAGAACAAAGGCAGAAACTGCCACCTGCATGAGAGCAGTTAACTGACATTATTGATTTATTCATTCAAGAAATTTGCTGTTGCCAGGCAACTAGTGGCAGCTTGTTCATTTACTGGCATTGTTAAGTAATCTGCTAATTTTATGAGCTGGTGTTTTGTTTTTTTTAATCAGTCCTACTGAATTCCATGCAAGTAAGTGCATGTAAGATTGCTGCTTTGGAGACCTTGCCTAAGGAATACCTGCTCAGGCAGCACAGTTTTCACCATTCTTTTATAAATGCAAAATAAAAAGGGCAAGATGTGTCGCTTTATAAGGAGGCTACTCCACAATCTGGGTGCCAAAACAGCAGAGGAAAAGAACCTCATGCAGGTGCCTATGAGAGATCAGGGATTTTCTGCTGTTGTTTTGGTACCCAGATTGCTTTGCGGGTGAGGGAAAGGTGCAGAAACAAGAGCCGCAGGAGCAAGATTCTGCTTACGGAACAAGCTTTCCCAACTTTTCCATTTCAGATTCCACCTTAACTACTGGAGTAGCTATTGCCTAGTTTGCAATACAACAGCTGCAGTGGTGTCCAAACCCCCCAATCCCACCAGCACAACAGATTCTACCTCTCTAGCCCTCGCAAAGCCCTTTCTAATAATCTCAGCAGCTTGCTAC
Organism: Podarcis muralis; assembly: GCF_964188315.1. Classification (NCBI taxonomy): domain Eukaryota; kingdom Metazoa; phylum Chordata; class Lepidosauria; order Squamata; family Lacertidae; genus Podarcis; species Podarcis muralis. The sequence continues at coordinate 53,907,183 of NC_135659.1, forward strand.
ACTTTGCTAAAATAGAAAATGGAGTTATGTTTCTCCTCCATATGACTAGGAGAAAATACTGCGATCAATTCAAGCCACACAAGGTAGCACAGCGGAGTACCCGTCGCTTGGAGGCTGTTTCCCCTGCCAAAGGTTGGCTCCCCTTCCTGGAATAACACAGGGGAAGTGGCACTCACAAGAGGCGAGGCACCTGCACCAGCCAGCGCACGTTGTTGGAGTGCACTTTGTGAGCCACAGCCCACTTGGCCAGTTTGTCCCACTCGTCACGGGCTCGGCCATAGATGGAGAGCCGCAGCTCCGCATTTTGATACTTGCTCTCTTCCAGATCAGACATCACCTCCTGCCAGGAGAGAGAGAGAGAAAGGGCTTGTCAGCAAAGGAGCCTCATCAAAGACATCAAAGACTACCCTCTTTTGGTACAGAAACACTCTCATGTTTTTGCAGGATGAAACGCATTACAAAGGCAATCCAGCGCTTGGACACCTTATACCTTCTTTGTATGAAGGGTAGAATAATTTATCTGCCTGCAATTGATTGCTTGGGCTTCACATGTGCTCTTTGAGACAGCCCCTACTGTCTCAAAATTGAGTGCTCTCTTTGCCCTATTTTTTATCCCCAGACAGGTGCATTGTTATTCCTAGAAACCAGACAGAGAGTGAAGAAGATCTTGAAACTTAGAATCTTGTTTGCCTTTCATTATTCTCCTGGGAAACCTGCAAGCCCAAAGTGTGATGAATAGAAGAAATCATACTGTGCCTTCCCCTTCCTTCCTCAAGTATGGAAGCTGGCACCAGACAGATTTTGACAGCCTAAGAACTTATGCTCTCCTTAAAAAGCTATGTTTCAAGGCCTCAAATCTGAGGGCAAAGTTTGCAAAAAAGCAATACTTAATCTAGGAAAAACTCAGAAACCAGGAGGGCTGAAGTGGGCTGCTAGTAGACAAGAAATCTCAACTGCCCATCATGGTTCCCTTTCTCTGCCCCATCCCCTGGTTCACTAGATGCCCTAACTCAATTTGAATGCTCCTCCCAAGTTTTAAAACCACACACAACGCAAGAATAGGGGTACAGAGTTTGGATAGCTTATTCAGGACTCTGGCAATAAGTAGAAGCTCCTGGGTACACAACTAAGGAAAGATCAAGCAGTCTGCTTACCTTGATGATATGGGCAAAGTATTTTCCAGAGACTCTGTTGTCTGTCTTGATGAAAATCTCCCGCAGCACAGACTCGCCTATGGGGTTATATTTGGCATTGAACTTGTCAAAGCGATGGAAGGTGTTACGATCCTATTAGAAAAGGCAGCAACAAAGATTGTTGTAATTAAGTAACCATGAAGACAAAAGACTGCAATTCTCTTCGTCCCCATTTGGCAAACTGCAAATGACTATATAAGGCCTGTAATAACGTTGTTAAGGCTCTTACCGCATGGACATCAAGCGTGTCTACGCTGAGATCATAAGCTGTGAGATTCATGGTCTCAAAGACCTCCTTTAGAGTTTGCTCCTTGCCCTTCTCCACATGCACAATCTCCTCCAGGTGCTTCTTCATAGCCCGCTTGATGAAGCGCAACAGATGCTTCTGGTTCATGCAGGATGATGCATGGATATGCGTGTCCACCTGCTCAAGAGATCAGTGGTTAAGAATGCGGGCCAGGAAGCCCAGAGCTCAAATCTGACCTTGGCCATTGACCCACCAGCTGGCTTTAGGGAAATCCATTATCTCTAAGCTCCAATCCCTAACCTTAAAACACGGGCAGAGAACCTGCTGCCGGACTACAACTCCCATCAGCCCTCATCACTGGCAACACTGGCTGGAATTGATGGGAACATGAGTCCAAACTATCTGGATGGTCATAGGCTTCCCACCCATTTTAAGGACTAAAATAAAATTTAAAAATATATCTGTATATATTATTCAGCCACCATGACACTTCTTGCGACTATGGCTGCCTGGAAGACCCTCAAATGGGCAGGAAACCATTTGTCAGGCCATCTAAGGAAGCAGGGTGCCAAAACAAGCCTTTGAAAGAGAGTGCCTGTTTATTAAGAGGTACCAATGGAGGGGGGCCCACGTCTCCATCAGACTTGCTGTTCCTTCCTTTGGCATTGCAGAGGCCAGGCAGTTTGGGCTGTAGCGACTGAGCATTCTGCAGTAACGGCTGGGGTTCCCAAGAGTCCAGTTACGTGTGGTACAAGCATTCTTTGTAATGAAAACTACAGGCACATACTCCTGAAACACAGAATGTCGGTACCTTCCGGATATTGTAGAAATCGCGGTGTGGAACCCTCTTCTGAGCTGCCAGCTCTTTCATCTCATTGAGCAGGACGTGCATCTGGAACTTTGAACTCAGGTACTGAAGGCGTCTGTAGCAGAAGGATTTTCTGGCCAAACATTAGAAAGGAGGTTTAGTTCACCACACCAAAATCAGACCTTCACCTTCTCAACATAGTAGCCAGCACTGTAAATCATGAAAACCTAATTTGGGGTTTAAATCTATGCTTGCAGAAGGCTCAGGCTAGTGCATTTGTCAAGTAACAGCCGACATTTCTAATGTGGTCTGGGTGGGTGGGTAATTACCAAAGACATAAGGGAGCGAATTGTAAGGAATTCCATAACATCAGAATACATTGCCATGCGAGGTGAGGTCCATGTTCCAGCCAGCTCAACAATGATCAGATATATACTGCAGAGAAATTCCAAAGCAAGCCATGTTGATCCTTACTGTAAGTTCCTGGCATCTCGTAATCAGAAGTGTATACTTACTCTCAGTTTGACCATGAAGTTTGTACTTCAGGTTATCATGGCAAGTAGCAATCACCAGAACTACACCTCATGAATTTACTCAGGCCTTTACCTTGAAAAAGGGGTTTGATGCTAGTTTTCCATGATAGTTACCAGACAGGCTCACATCCACCCTGCTTGGATGTTAGCCTAACCACATTTAACTGAATTGTCGTTTGGAAGAAGGAGCTTGCTCCTGCACGTAAAGATGAAAGAAATAAAAGAATGGCATCACTTACATTGGACCATTGATGATCAGAGCCATTAGGACATTCATGTCAGCAATGAACTCCTGCAGGTCAGGGTAAGGCAAGTCTAGTTCTGTGGTCCTTTAAAAAAACCAAAAGAGAGGCAAAAGATGAAACAAGATCACAGACACAAGTAAACAGGAATCAAGAGAGCTATGTTGTCCAGATGTGTGTTTTGCATAGTTCTATGTGTAAAATGAGAGGAAAAGCCAAGATCAGCCCTGCCAATAGCACAAAACGAAGATCTCTCTCTAAAATCATTAGTTAGAACTAAAGGGGAGGAAGCTACTAAACAAGGTGTTAGCTCAAGAGAAAATTGGCGAACAAGATGCTCAAAATATAGAATTTGGTAGTTATTACCACTGCTTCAAATTGAACTTGCCAGAATATCCAGCTGCTCACTACACCAACTCTGTTAAATCAGGTTAACTGATATTTCCATACAGAGTAGAAAATTAAGATTCCTGCGAACTTTCACTTTAAAAGAAATTGTAAGGCATTAGCAGTTACTATTATGGAAATGCATTGAGAAAAACACAGATTGTTTCTGGGACAGACTCCTGTTCTTTATTGTATGTGTGCTCTTTTATTGTATGTATATTGTATATTCCTCCCTTATCTATGCCCGTTTTCCTGCTATGTCAGTATTTAATCAAAAATCACAACTAGGGTTCAAGCTTGAGGAACTTCCATTTCATGCAAAACTATCCCATGCAAGGTTCAACGTTTTGTCCAGGAAGTCCTGTCTAGCTGCATTATTGCGTTCATTCCTTCACCTTGGTTGCTTGCAACAATTTAGCTAGGTGTCTGGAACTGGTTAATAGCTATTTTGCTAGAATATGATGTTTTTTAAATTCAGTTTTATTGTATAGTACTCTGAATATGTAAAAAAGAAAAAGATATAACAATAAAGTTTTCATACATTTTACTGATTTGCTTAATCTAGTTTGAAAACAGCATGTGCTGTTGGTTCAAATAACGAACAGGCCCAATTAAAATGTGGATCTGCCTTTCTGTGCTCTCAAAGCTGTGTAGGCGGTTGTCAATCACACCTTCTTCCCCAGCTCCTGTAGTATAAATATTCCCTTCTATACTTTCCAAGGGCAAATGGATACAGGGAAGAAAGCACAAGATTCAGTGATTTCAACAGTGTTCATTATCAGACATCATGTGTGCATATATTACGATTTGCATGAGAACAGTGTTTTCACAAGATGCTGCATAAGAATATGGAGCTAGACTTCCTAAAAGCTCAGGATGTCTATAGATGAATTTTCACTTTCATTAGGCATATGCCATTTCTATAGATACTTGAGCTAAATGCATCCAAGATTCCCAGCTACAGAGAAAACAGGGAATAACTTGGCCATTTAGGTGTGGGCCATGGATAAAATCACCGTGAATGACCTCTGCTCACCTCCAGATTTTACCTGTCACTAAAGAACATATTTTCCTAGAAGCACTGTTAGCATACCAAGGCATCTGTACCCAGCAAGATATTGCCATGCCTTCTCCCATTCCTCCTTACTTGTCGGTGATGTCCTGCTTAGTGTACACATGGACTACTCCATTGACCATCTTCAGGCCAAAGCCAAGGTCTCCAGGCATTGATTCAGGGTCACACTTCTCATAAGGATGCTGGTTTGTAAACGGCGAGTGCCCTGAAGCATCTGCAACACAGGAAAGATCAAATGAGAGGCTATACTTTTGCTTCATCACTACGGATATTTCACCTACTATTTTAAACAGAAAACCAAAATACAAAAAATAAAACTAATTATTCTCAAGAACCATCTCTCTCCTAGAAGTTGATGGCACATTCCCTTATCCAGTTATTGTTTGTCTGCTTGCTTGCTTGCTTGCTTGCTTGCTTACTTGCTTGCTTGTTTAGCAAGAGTTGGTGAGAAAGAAAAGCTAGCACAAGGGGCAAAAAACAAGCAAGCTCGGTGATGGTTGTTCGGCTACAGAACATGACGGATCAAGTCAATATGGGACGGCACAGTCTCACTGGGTCCCAGTCACACCATCTCTCCCAATCATCCAAGGCTGATTCCATGGGAGCACAGAAACCTTGTAGAATGTACCGTATTTTTCGCCCTATAGGACGCACCATCCCATAAGGCGCACCTAGGTTTTTTGGGGGGAAATAAAGGGGGGGGAATTATTTTTCCCCCAGGCGCGGGGCTGGGGCGGGGGAAGCTCGAGCTTCCCCCGACCCCAGCCCCCAAACAGGCAGCTCTCTACAAGCCGTGGGAGCGCTCCCGCTGCTTGCGGAGAGGTCCGCGAAGCTTCAGCATGCAGGCAAGTCTCCGCAAGCAGCGGGAGCGCTCCCGCTGCTTGCAGAGAGGTCCGCGAAGCCTGGATGCGCTGAGCTCAGCACGCGCAGGCTTCAGCATGCAGGCAACTCTCCGCACGCAGCGGGAGCGCTCCGGCTGCTTGCAGAGAGGTCCGCGAAGCCTGGGCGTGCTGAGCTGAGCGCGCGCAGGCTTCAGCATGCAGGCAACTCTCCGCACGCAGCGGGAGCACTCCCGCTGCTTGCGGAGAGGTCCGCGAAGCCTGGACGCGCTGAGCTCAGCACGCACAGGCTTCAGCATGCAGGCAACTCTCCGCACACAGCGGGAGCGCTCCGGCTGCTTGCGGAGAGGTCCGCGAAGCCTGGACGTGCTGAGCTGAGCGCGCGCAGGCTTCAGCATGCAGGCAACTCTCCACACGCAGTGGGAGCGCTCTCGCTGCTTGCGGAGAGGTCCGCGAAGCCTGGACGCGCTGAGCTCAGCGCGCACAGGCTTCAGCATGCAGGCAACTCTCCGCAAGCAGTGGGAGCCCAGCACTGGGCTCCCGCTGCTTGCGGAGAGGTGTGCGAAGCCTGGAGAGCGTGAGGGGTCGGTACGCACCGACCCCTCTCGCTCTCCAGGCTTCAGCGAAAGCCTGCATTCGCCCCATAGGACGCACACACATTTCCCCTTCATTTTTGGAGGGGGAAAAGTGCGTCCTATAGGGCGAAAAATACAGTAGTTAATGGGTACAAAGTTCCATTTTTCTCATAATCTCTGTACGTTTTGTTGTTGTTGTTTTTTTTGAGAGCAAGCAAGTTTCTAGTTCTCATGACATAAGATACATTTTGAAATGTGGGGGCAAAGTCTACTGAACTCTCGGAATCCAGAGGGGTAGCTGCCACTGAACATTTGCTAGAACTTCAAAACCCCACATAAGCTCCTTGCCCCCCAAAAACTAATAAAATCTGAATAAAATGAATCTGGGGCAGGAGGGAATTACCCAAATGTACCCAACTGGAACCCAACAGTTGCAGAATTCAGCATTTCTCAGCACACGGCCCTACACTCACCCCATAGCTATAGCATCTTTCCATGGGATCACTTAAAAAATATTTGTAGTTGAGCCCTTGGAGACATGAAGAGATGCCCCATTAGATCTTGCAGCTACCCAGTCTTGCCCACCCCAAAGCTGGAGGCAATGTACAACTTGCGCTCACAGCTCTCCTTGGGTGTGGGAGAGGAGGGGCGCTGCCTCTGGACCATGCCCTGACTTCCACTACCTGCTGGCCTTTCAAGGGCATCATCAGTACCATGATCACCTTGTAAGTAGCCAGGGACCAATCTAAACCTTCTCCATGTTCCTCTTCCTGTCTGCCACTTTAGGCACCTCCCTTACTGGAATGACTTTGCTGAAAGGAAGGCCCTCTCACACACAGGCCCCAGATTCAGACCTCACCTCCAGCCCCAGGGGTCTCGGGGATCTCCTCATACATCCTGGGGGCCAAAGGCCTTTCTGAAAGGTCTTGTAGGAAGCGGGCTGTGGTCTTGCAGAAGCTTTGCAAAGAATGCCCCATATACTTCTCCCGAATGAACAAGGCCTTCACCACACTCTTGGCAGCATCCAGCAGGTCTGTGAAAGGCACCTGGGGGGGAGGGGGGAGCCAAAGAAAAACCGTTAGCTGAATTGGGAACAGCACTTATCAAGGAATCATGATGGGCAGGCTAGGAAACAGACGGCGTGAACCGCTAGACAAAAATACATAATATATCAATAATAATAATGTCTCCAATAAGGCAAATCTATCAAGTGCAAATTTCAAATAACCACAAAATGATAATTGATCCATTCAAACTATATAAAAAAGGTCAGAAAATCAAAACAACAGCCAGAAGGAAGTCTTCAGAGATTCAGTGCATAAAATGGAAAAACACAGGGACTGAGTTAGGTAACTAACTGCTTCGCAAGATATCGATCAAAAGCCAGTTTGCATGCAGAACTTCAGTATCCATAAATAAACACAATGAAAGTGCAGTACAGGTGCTGCAGCTTCTTCGTGCTAAATCAAATCACTGCAGAGGTTCCTAACAGACAGTTCAGTTAATCATAGTTTAGTGTCATTCAAACCATAAACTGGGGTTAATGTTGACTATGGTTTGTAGTTGGCTTGTTTCAAACAAACCATGATTAACGTTATCCACAGCGAACACTGAAACATGAGATTAAGCAAAAACAGAAGTAAAAGCGTCTGAATTCCAGAAGGAGGAGGAAAGGAGGAGTGTGTGAGCCAGAAGCTCACATAGGCTCATTCACAGCACACTAAGCTGAAGTTTAGCCAAGTATCCAAATGGAACCACTGGGTGAAGTTAGGCGAGCTCCTCTTCTTAGCCCCAGACTCCCATCTGCAATTTTGGGGGGGGGGGGTATAACACTTACAACATGGGTGTTTAAAAACATCAAAGTTAGAAAATTATTTTAATACTTGAAATAAATTAATAATAAACAATTTCCCACAATGGCTGTGCCCAAAGTGACTCACAGCAAACATTCAAAACATCAAACTACTAAGCACCAAAAATACAAACATACAAAATACAGAGCCTGTCAGTAAATTCTATTTGCCCAGCTGGTTTATTAGATGGGTTGCATATTTTTACCAACAGCTGCTCTCCAGGGGCTCAGGCAGACAGAGGCCTTTCACATTCCCTGCTACCTGATCCTTTAAAGTGGAGATGCCAGGGATTGAACCTGGGACCTTCTGCATGCAAAGCACAATGTGCTCTAGCACTGAGCTAAGGCCCTTCCAGGGCTAAACCGGAGCCATTTCCTGCCTGGAGGCTATCTGATTGCTATCAGAAAGCAGCATGTTGTAGAGCAGTGGTTCCCAACCCGCCTGCCCCCCCCCCCCTAAACATTGAGGAACACATTGTCAGACCACGGAATGATTTCCCTGTCTGCTGCAGCAGTTGTAAAGCACTGTGCTGGATGCTGCATGGTTTTTAATTGCATTTTTTTACAAACATAGCATGGATCACTCGCATGAAGCTTGTAGACCACCGCCTGTGGCAGAGCCTTTGCAGGAGATTGTGGGTGGGCGTGTGTGGTTGGGTTGGGTGCAAATGGATGGCTAGTTTCTGAATCTGTCAGCCTTACCCCGCACGTCTCTTCTCCGGAGATGGTGACCCTCTGGAACTCCCTTTCCAGAAGCACATCCCGTTCTTTGGGATACTGGTCCACCAGGTCCTCTCCCTGCTCCTTAAACAATCTGGGGGGAGAGGAAAGAAAGGGAAGAGTTGAGGGAGCAACAGTAAATGACAGATTTGGCTCTGCCGGTATCCTGCCGTGCTCACTGGAGTCCCCTTTTCGAAAGAGGTCCTTCAAGACATCAAAGCAGGACGTACCACACACATAACACGTTCAAGACAGGGACAACCTCCCCGCCAACCACAGGGAGAGAAGCCCTGAACTACGGAAAGGGGTGGAGACAGTCATGGACACCTGACAGCTTCAGAACCTTGGACAGTCAAACAGGTTGCCCACGTAGCAGGAAGGTGGTTCCTGCTCCTCAGGGGAGGGCTCTTTCATTTTGCACAGCTTCACCAGATGACCAATGGCCCCTTTCCGCACTGCATGAAGTCAATCATCTGGCAGAACCAGAAGCAGAGCAAGGGCCTGAAGAAGCTGGCCTCCAAGGGACCCCCTGACAAGGACCTTGCTGGGCTTACTAGGGACCTGAGCTGCTCAGCCAGCACCATGAAAAGAGGGGAGGTAGGGGAAGAAATATAAAACACAGAGACAAGAGGCTGGCTCCACCCACTGCGCCTGCCATGAAAAGAATCACCGTTATAATAAAAAGACAGGAGGGAAATGGAGCTCAGAGCAAAGGAACAAGGGAAAGTGACCAGCAGTGGAAAGGGAGGAATCCCCCGCTCAGCTGTGTCAAGAGCCATGGTGGGCTCAGGACCAAAGGCGCTTCTGCCTGCCCTAGTTGCCATGGGGCTTCCCAGCTTCTCAGTCTGAACAGCATCTACTTCTCAGAAGGGATTGCCAAACTTGACACATGCACCAAAACAGTGGCTAGCTTTGGCCTTTCCTCCGCAAGGATTTCTCCATTCTAAAACACCAAACTTTCATTCTCCTCCAGGAGGCGAGGGGAGATTCACTTCATCCATTTACACCAGGCAAGTCTAACAGGTAGATCGTGGTCTACCGGTAGATCACTGGATGCCTGTGGTAGACCACTGGTAGATCATTTGCTCCCCCCAAAGAAGCTCAACAGGGCTTTCCTCCCTAAAAAAGCCCAATAACTTTTACCTGAACCCCCCAAATTGGGGTAGATCACTGCCAGCTTTTAACTCTGTGAGTAGATCGCAGTCTCTTGGGAGTTGGCCACCCCTGATTTATACCATCTTTCCACTCTGAAGTCCAGTTCCAAGCCTGCTTCCAGGCTGTCTGGCATGTCTCTCAGTCACTCTGGTAAGATCAGAGCCCTACTTGGACATTTGGGGCAAAATAATGTGGACTTAAGATGGAGAGGCGAGGGATACAAATGCAAGCCCCACCCCCACCCCAACTTCCTTGTGCCTCCTGGTCCCACTTCGGACTATCCCATGTTGTACAAGGTCTGATGGGGGATTTCTAAGCATGTTCCACATAGAATCCCCCCACTTTAGAGCTTTGCACTGATTGTAGGAAGGTCTGAACAGGAGCTGGCATGCACTGGGATTTTGAGGGAAGGTGCAAGGGTTGTGTATGCATGCCTCTGCCTCCTCCCCATTTTAAGCCTGCACAAGGCAGCTCAAAATGCCTGCACATGGATTAGTTTGACTTAGCTGTACCTGCACCTAATTAATTGACCACACACCCAGCGGTGCGACTGAGAGTGGGAATGTGCCACATGCAGGTGGATAGAACTCTTGCAAGAGTGTCACTTCCTTTGTGCCTGCCAAGGTGGGGAGAGGACGAGGATGCAGCCTGCAGGATGCTCCCGCTCCCACCCCTGAGTCAAGGGCAGAGAGAATTAATGCCAGGCACTCACTGTAAGTCAGCAGCACTGTCAATTTTCAGGAAGTCCTGTTTGGCTCTGAGTAAAATGTCAGGTTCTAGTCTGAGGATAAATGGGAAGTGGAGGCCAAGGCCAAGACAGGAACAAACAGAGAGACAGAAAGAGAGAGAGGGGAAGAGAGAGACACACACACAAACAAAGAGAGAGGTGAGGAAATGTGGAGGAAGAAAAGGAGAAGAGAAGGAGAAGAAAAAAAGAAAACACTAGCATTAATACAGAAACCAACACCAGAAATGGCAGATACTGTACAGCAATATTCACCAGCTATGGGAGACAGAAGAGAATGGATTCAAAAGGCCTAGGACAGACATCAAAACCAAACCATGGTTTGGCCATCAGGAAAGTGCTGCTGATTTGAATAGCAAGTCCCTCCTCATCCATGGCAACCAGTTTGCCATGAAGATCAGGCAAACCACCCCCACCTGAACCAGAAAGTATAGCTCAATGTGAGTTTCTGGTTCTGGTGCGGAGGCAAACTATGGCCAGTGGTAACCATAATTTGATCAATCCAGACATTATGCCAAAGCATGGTTACCACAACCCAGGAAGCGGAGAAGGGAAGCAGTGTGTGTATGGAGAAGAGGGAGCAAATGCTCCTACAGCACACTTCCAATAGCCTAGGCATGGTTAGGTCACAACATCTGTACCGGGCCATATTTGTCCTCTCTCCAGTCCTGGTTTCTAAACGAATCTAGCCATGTCTGGGCAGATAGAGCTGAAAGAAATCCAGAGGCCTTTATTTGCCTGCTGGTAACGTAGATAACCACAAAGCAATCCCACCAGTGAAAAGCCTCTGGGCACCCAAGACAGACCATAAGCAGGACGAGCGTTGTGTAAAACTGCCAGGTACAAACACACACACACATACAGTTATGTATATGCACACACACACAGCCATGTCAATGGCAGGCATCCTAGCCAACGTCCGATGTGCACCTCTTTGGACCACCTATGTCTTCTCCATCAAACCTGTTCCCCGAGTTACAGCAATCTATTCTAGGTTGCAACTAAGGGTTCCCCATTTGGCTTCTTGCCACCTTTCTCAGTTCTCAACTGCTCATATTCATCCAGTTGTCTTTGTTCATGAACTTCTCTGAAATGCACCTTCCTACTCTTGGAAATACCAAACCAAGGAGCCAGACGAAGACCAAGAAGTATCACAGCAACTTACTTCACATCCTGGCTGATTTGCCGCTCCAGCCGCTGGCGCCTCTCCTCCAGCTGTTCAATGGGGCTGTCTTCTGGGAATTCATAGGGGGCACTGCGCATATCACTCTCAGCCAATGAACGGCAGAACAGCTCCTGTGGGCACAGCAGCACAACAGTGCAGTCGACCGGGGCAGGGAGGAGCAGTTAAGCCTCCCACATAACAAACCTCTGACAAGCAATGCGGACACCAGCATGGAGAGGGACTAAGAGGGACTCCCTGGAGTCTGTTTGCTGAGATGGGAATACTCTGCCAGCATCCATCAAAGTATTGTGGGTGGGATCCATGCCACAATGCCTGCTTTTTCAGGGCAGGAATTCACAATGGGGTCACCAACGCAGTGACTTACAATTGCCTGAGTGATGACTGTTAGATGAACTTCACTGCTGCTGGTTTCCCATTGCCCAGGTCATCAAAAGGTGCATTAATGATTAATATATCTCAAGGTCCCCGTCTCCCCTGCTGCCTTCTCCAGCATGTTTCTGACACATGGATGTGTCAACATCAGGAAACGACAGCTGCTGAGCCATCAAGCAGGCCCTAATTTCTTCCTACAAAGGTCAGGTGGAAGCTAGAGCAGGCAGATTCAAACACTTCCATACCACCACCAGTGCTCACATCCAGTGTCTCTCTGCTTAGGACCATGCCGCACATTTAAGTTGTAAGATATACACTTTACAGACCTGTACTGTGAATCCACTAAAGCCATAACATCCAAAGTGTATATTCAAGCCTGTGAGGTGGGGTTAATCTACATCACGCCACAATGCTTTTCTACAGTGTGCATACGACATTTATGTACTTCAGGTATTGTGATTTTAATAAGTCTGTACCATGGACCCATTAAAATCAGCACGTGACGTGAGCTCTACCAACAGGCTCTATGACACTTCTATCAGTCTGGGACCAGAAAGAGTGAAGGCAGACCTAACATCTTCAGTGTGGCAAAGGTAGATTGAAATGACATTTCCTGCCTTGAAAATGAATGCACATTTTAATGTCCTAGACCTGGGGTGAGATACCCATGGTCTGGCCAGATTTCATACAGCCCTCTGGGTGCCCTGCCGACCATCAGCTGCTCAGCAGAAATGGAAAGAGGATGTGTAACCGTGGCTCCTTCCTCTGCAGGTCACAGCAAACTTGTATTCTTTGCAGAAATGCAAAAAGTAGTCCACACATTTTGCAATTGCTGGATCTCAATTTTGGGGAAGGACTTTCAATTCAGCTGTGAATTGAACATATTTACATTATCACACTAGAATTACTGAGCCTTTTAGATAGGCAGTACAAATACAGTGGTACTAAGAACTTAATTCGTTCTGGAGGTCCGTTCTTAACCTGAAACTGTTCTTAACCTGAGGTACCACTTTAGCTAATGGGGCCTCCTGCTGCCGCCGCACGATTTTTGTTCTCATCCTGAAGTAAAGTTCTTAACCCGAGGTACTATTTCTGGGTTAGCAGAGTCTGTAACCTGAAGTGTCTGTAACCTGAGGTACCACTGTATAGGAAGTTCAATGTATATTTTTTTAAGTCTATTAAGGAAATGGAAGGTATAACTTGAAGGGAGCTAGTAATAATTAAAAATATGCCTCTGCTTCCATGATATGCATGGTGTTATGAGAGAGAAAGAGAAATTGTGTGTGCATCAAGGGTTTATGATTTTTGTGTGGATCTGGCCCCACCTGGTTCAGGTATATGGCTCCACAGCTTTTCTACTAGGGCAATGTGACCCTCAGCCCCCCCCCCCGAAAGTCCCCCCATCCACCCATGTTCAAGGTATGAAGGAAGGAGACAGACAGCTCCCATGAATCACGAACAAAGGACAAGATCTTGCTATGGACATTTCCATACTGCAACTAAAGAGCCCTGAAGCACAAGCAGCAAGAAAGCGAGCTGCGCTACATAGAGACATAAGCTGGGAAGTGCTGAGTCAGGCTTGCTCTGCAAGGATTTCCCCCAATAAATCAGACAAGCAATTCAATTACTTAGCCTGCCAGTAGGTCGATCAAAATGCATTTTCAATTAATTCACTTGGGTACCCGATTCTTGAAAGCTTGCCTGTGGTAAGTTCACTCTTTAGATAGCTAAAGGCAAAAAGCCAAATTTCTGTGCCAGCAATTACAATGGAAACATCTGTTGCATAGGTTAAAGGGTATCAGCATCAGAATTACTGGCGAGGCAATGACCACTTGCCGGTGACCCGCAAATTCCCCAGTTGAAATTATGGACCTTTTCAGTCTTTCCAACTGGGAGAGAATGCACCCAAGAGCCCATCCAGACAAAAAGTCTGGCCAAAGTACTCCTGTAATCGCTCTCCCTGACAATGGCTCAGTTCACACTCCAGCAAGAGATTGCTCACCTATTACTGAGGTTGAAAAAATTGCTCTGATTGCCTGAAACAGGAAGCCTGGAACTGGATCACGCAATAAGGGAAAGATAACAAGAGCTTCTCATTTTTCTTGCTCCTCCTTTCTCTTGTAATGCTGTGATTAGCAGGACAGTTCATCCCTCACAGAGATTCCAGCTACTCCAGAAACCATTAAGTGCACATGGGACAGACTTTGCCAGGCTTTGAGGCTGGGTTTAGGCTAATGCACATTTGCTGTGAGCATGCCACGTCTGGACTTGGAAGTAGCAGAGTCCCAGGACTGCACAAGATTTGCCTGCCTTAGAATCTGGCATCCCCAACCAGTGGACGAAAACAGCCAGTGTGGGCTGCAAGCAGTGCTAGGTCCACCTTTCCTTTACGCCACAATTAAAATTGGGAGACGGTGGAATCATTATGGCAGTGGAGACCACGTAACAACACTTTATGCCTCAACTGCAGGGTGGCACTAACTGGCACAATGTGGCAACCTGGCCCTCTGGGAAGCACCCCAACAAAACCTCACTACAAGCACACTCAGTGAGAAATAACTCCCAAACATCAGGTTGGATACAGAGGTGATCCTAGGAAAGCAAAACTGTACTTCAGCCAAGGTGTCAAACCAGCAGAAGCTTCCACAAACAGAAGGGGAGGGTGATTTATTCCCACAGCCCCTCCACCTCCCATACACCCACCACCACCAAGCACAATTCCCAGGGGCACAGGAGATTACAAGAGGAACTGGCAAAGATCACCTCCCTCTCAGCTTCCATTTGCAGGAGTTGAAAGCAACCCACTCATTACCTCCAACAGTGAAAGGCAGCGTGGATTATCTCCCCCCCCCCCCCCCATCTTTGCAAATGCAAGAGGAATCACATGCATTTGTCAGAGTTCAGGGTTACAAGCTTGTTTCATAAAAAAGCAATCAAAGGAAAAGAGGAACTCGGGGCCAGTAGGTATAACTCTGAGGTGGTGTCCTCACAGGCCTGGTTCCAAGGTTATAAAAGAGGAAAGCAACAGCAATGAAGAAGTAACATTACCTCGGCTATCTCTTTGTACTTGCCATCCATGGAGGTGCGCAGGTCAACAGGAAAATGCTTCAGGCAGTGGGGAGGCCCCGGGAGGGAGCGCGCAGGCTGCAACTGGCGGGACCGTGGCCCTCCGTGGATCTCTGTGGAAAATATGAGACAGCAGTCAGGGAGATGAGAGAAAGCCACGGCCCTGATCAGAACAATTCAAGGGAAGAGGAGAAATTTAATCAAACACAGCCTCTATCAGTTCTCTCCAACCCGGTGCCCTCTAGATGTTCTGGACTATGATTTCCATCAGTCCCAGTCGGCAGCGGCTGGTAATTCTGCCTGGATCAGAACTGAGAACTGCCATGGGACAGTCCTGCTTTCCAAGAAACATCTGCAAAAGGTTTCTGCAGATTAGCAGACACACCACCACCATCATTTCGTTTGAGAAACTGCTAAAACACTTGGCTTTACCATCACTCCCTTCTCACTCTACATCATCCATTTGAAGGAAGCAGGTTGTGGCTGCTGGTACTGTAATTAACAAACAAACAACTTTATTACCCTGCCTTCACACTAAGGTCGCAGGGGTGGGCTGCATTGATTAAAATTACATCAGAAGTTTTAAAAACTTACAATAAAAAATGCAACCACACACACAAATAGAGTGGGTCCTGAAAATATACATCTCAGGTGTCAAGGCCAGGGAAAAGGGGTGATAAGATGATGACACTATAAAAGGTAAAGGACCCCTGGGTGGTTAAGTCCAGTCAAAGGTGACTCTGGGGTTGTGGCGCTCATCTCGCTTTCAGGCCAAGGGAGCCGGCATTTGTCCACAGACAGCTTTCCAGGTCATGTGGCCAGCATGACTAAACCATTTCTGGCGCAATGGAACACCGTGATGGAAGCCAGAGTGCACGGAAATGCTGTTTACCTTCCCGCCGCAGCGGTACCTATTTATCTACTTGCACTGGCGTGCTTTTGAACTGCTAGGCAGGAGCTGGGACAGAACAACGGGAGCTCACCCCGTCGCAGGCATTTGAAGCGGCAACCTTCCAATCGGCAAGTCCAAGAGGCTCAGTGGTTTAAACCACAGTGCCACCCACGTCATATATAAGCCAATATAATGTACTAATTCTACTCTTTCCATCCTTTTGCTTCAGGAAGTGGCTCAGGAATGTATTCACGCTAAGATGGTAGAGCAATTGGTACACACAGAAATGGCAAGCACATACTACCTCTGCTGAACCTCACCATCCTTCAAAGGAAAATTTAACTGCCAAGTTCACTTTCTGGCAATCCTTCCCAAAAGCCTTTTTCACATCTGTGCACACTGAGAAGTATGAAGCTGCTAGAACTCAGACTGGCCCAGGGCATCAACAGAGCGAAGATGCTACTGAAAATTGACATTAGAAACAGAACTAGTCTTGTGGCACCTTAAAGACAGGTGTGTTTATCATGGTGTGACCTTCCCTGGATTAGTCACCAGATGCAACAAAAGAAAATAACAGAAACGGAGCAACTCTGATTGCCGCTCCCTTACCATGTCCAATGAATGGCAGCTATTGACAAAAAGCAGGAAATCCTCTGTGAGATATGCCCAATTTTATGCTGTTTTCTGGTCTCTGTTAACATAGCCCAGGTTCATCAGTTCCTGAGCTGTGTTTACCAGTTCCAAGAAGAGCCCACCATTTAAAATAAAAGGAAATGGCACAAGCACTATTTGATCCATTGGTTCACCATCCACCCCCAAGGGTCACTCGAAGCCCACACTCAAATTACCAGCTGTCAGTCTGTGTCACAGGGCCCCTGACCTTGCAAATGCCCAAGAACTATCTTATGATCCACCCGCCTCTGTTTGCCATTTTCAGCTGCTCTGCTACCAGGGACAAGGGTTGGGTCTGGAATTGGCATTATGAGAAGAGTTCCCAGACATCTCCTTCCAGGCCTGGCCATTCATTTCCTGAATATGCAGTCACATATTAATTTTGGCAGATTACATAATATGCACAATTGTTGCTTTATTCAAGCTCACAACAGCCATGCAAAATAAGCCACTCCTACTCCCATTGAACAGATGCAGGATTGAAGGCGAGACTTCCTCAAGGGCAGCGACTGTATGTTCCTGGCCCAGCAGGGATTTAAAGTCGGACTCTGGATAGGCAACCAGCATATGCTATTCAGCTGGACCCCACCATGTCTCAAATGTCGGTTCTCAAAGTGATCCAGTCACCTCAAAATACTGGAAATGCCACTGAGCTGAGGACCAGATCTCCTTTCAAATGGGAAAGAATCCCTTATCAACTGGCATCACCTTTTATTGGGCTTTTTCAGTGCCATTCTTCCTAGCATTTGTGACAACCACAAAGCATTTGTGACAACCACAAACCACGGTGCAGATGGAGGACTCCAGCCCAGAGATGAAAATACTTACTGCCATACTTAACAAGGAATTTCTGGCAGGGCCAGGAACTGCCTATGCTAGCTAAAAATGAACAGATGCTATAGCTTTTCTTGAAGAACAAGGATGCAGAAACTGCAGCCCTGAGGATGCTGTTGGACTACAGCTCTCAGCACCCCTCACCAATGGGCATGCTGGCTATGGCTGATGAGAGCTGGAATCCATGGAGGACCACACAGTCCCCATCCCTGTTGTAAAAAGAGAAGGCTCCTCACCATCACACCCAGTTAAAAGGATCCCATTTCTCACCAGCTTCAAGACTCTTAGCGTCCACTTTGAGGTTGAGAAGCACTAAAAACAAAAACAGGTATCCCATCCCTTCTAAAAGTTTAAACTAGTTGGTAAGGCTTGCCCTACCACTTGTCTGATGTAGAAATAATAATCAGCTTCCAGTCTGGAGACGAGTACCTTAAGTTGGCTTCCAGAGAGACTATTAAGGGGAATAACACATCCTTTGTTCTGTTAAAAGGAACCTGGCAGAGACACATTCTCTCTTGTTTGCGCCTGCAGAGGCTGAAGGCAAACACCATGGACCGATCAGCCAGACCCTACGCTGAGCCTCACAGGAGAAACTGCTCAAAGTCCATTTTATAGGGGTGACTGGCTTTCAGCTCTCAGGCCTTAACGTTCTAATGAGAGCAAATGCTTGCAGACCAGACCTTTCCTCCCTGCCGCCGCCGCAAGAACACAACCACTCCTAACTCCCCATGCAGAGCACAAGGGGAACAGATAGGGAAATCAATACAAACAACCCAACCACAGCACTTATGCTGACTGTTGGCCAAGATCTACCATGGAGTGGCCTCTCTGAAGCCACACAGGAATCCAGGGGTGACCCAACTTCCTACCTCTGCAGACTAAGGGGCAAAGCAAGTTGTGAAATAATACAGAGTCATAGGCAATTACTTTGTTCCCTTCTGCTAGAATCGACATGTCTTGACCTCAAAATTCCTAAAAATAAAGCAAGGTAAACAAAATAGACTCCTCAAGGGAAAGGGAGAGAAAGAATGTAGTTACTTGAGACATTTTAAAAGCAGATCAGAGTCTCAACTGCTGTGTGCTCAGTATGTGTTGTAGAATACACTAAATTGGTCCATTACATATCTTGTTGTTTAGTTCTAACTTGTGACAAGGTTGCTCATAGATCTGTTTTTAATGTCTCCCAAGGATGCTTCACACACTACAGAAAATATGGGTTTTATTTGCTCCTCTGCGTGTCTCTGTGGTGCCTTTAAACTATAAGGTCTCCAAGTCCATGTCACCAATTTTTCACACATGTCTGCACCCTCCACACATTATAGAAGTCACCATGTGGACATAGTCAACACACAAGAGCTCATTTCCCCCCATAATAACCCAATGTAGGTGCCAAACTAGCAATCTTCTAACTCATGTGAATTATTTCCTTTCCGTGGCTCATGTAGACATCTTGACTGGCACTAGCCATGGTTTGCAAACAAGCTTCCATCTCTGTTTGTGCTGCTGCAGATGTTAATGCTTCTGTGCCAGAGTCAAATCTAACCAGGTGAGGGAAGTTGATTTTTGAGAGCTAAAGTAAGGAAGGTGATGATGGGCAAGGAAGGAGATGCAAACCTGCAGCACAGCTTTGATCACCTAGCCATGGTTACATTTTCATTGGGTCGATTTGCAAGGCAGCTCTAAGCAAGACGTTTCACCTACTAAGTAGAGAATAATAAGCAATAGACTGGGGCAGGGAGCAAAGGAGGTTCAAAGGTACAAAGGAACATGACACCTCTAGCGGAACTGGACTATCACCAACAGCTACTGGCAATTACATAAACTGACACTCTTGCATGCTATCAATAGGCAGGAAATCTACATAACTTGTGTGGTCAACTATGTCACAAGTAAACACTACACGGCTTTGTCAGAACCTTTTCTATTTAAAAGTTTCAGGTTTTCATAGCCACACAAAAGGATTTGGCTCAGGAGCCAAAAGGATCCATTTCTAGGTACCATTTTCCAAGCCATACTGCTCCAAGTGACATTGCTGAATTAGGACTGGGGAGACCCAGGCTCAGATCCCATTTCAACCATCATGAAGTTCCGAGTGACCTGGGGCTAGTCATTCTCTCTCAGCCAGATTGAAGTCACAGGGTTGTTGTGTGGATAATGAGGTGGGGGGGGACCCCATGTATGCCACCCTGAACTTTTGGATGAACAGGATAAAAGTGTCCAAATTAATCAATCAATCCACAGTCCCTGCAAACATTTTTTATCACTGTAATGCCTCATGCCCTTACTTCTTTTCCACTCTGTCTGTCATGCGATACATCACATTCCATTCTTTGAAGAGGATATCATAAGTACACACATTCATGAAAATTCATGGCTCACTTGCACAGCCCACACTAAATCACAGGATCTGGCATTCCCTCGGTTGAATCGTACAAGTCCTGTCTATAATTACTGACATCACCCACTACGCAAGGAATTCCATTTGTCTTCCCATCCAAACCAGCTATTGTCTATCTAGAGTCACTTTTCAACCCAACACAGCTGGCCTGCAAGTACTGATTTCCTTTTCTTGACAAGAGACAGAATATCTTCTTCTAAATTGTATTTAATATCAGCAGAGTGTTCAAGTAAGTTTGTTACTGTCCATGAAAAAGTTGAAATTACTTTAGGCGAAGGGTGAAAGGCCAACAAGTGAGGATGGGTGGAAGATGTCTGATGGCACTGGAGGTGCTTGACTGGTGAGCAATCTGTCACTCACTGTTGCCCCTGTAAATCGCTCAAGAATAAATACAAGATGGAGAATTATTACTTTAGAGAAAATCTCCAGGTCAAATTGCCACAGAAGCTGCTTTATACAGAGTCAGACCACTGGTTTGTTGAGCTCGGTGTTGCCTACTCTACAATGATTAACAGTGACTCTCCAGACTTTCAGAGGGGACGATGTTGTTCAGCTCCACCTGGAAATACCAGGGATTGAATTTGGGATGTTCTGCAATGCAGAGTATGTACCCTGCTATCTAGCTATGGCCCTTCCCAAAAGGTTGCCTGATCACAATCTAGAGATCCTGCCTGGGTCTAAACATCCCACGGCAACAGGAACACAAGGAGCTACCGCATTTCCCAGTCCATTCCTCCTCCAGATCCTGCATCCATCTTCACGTAGCAGAGTGGGAAAGGGGTAACAGCAGATAAAAGTAACAGGCCAAAAAGAGCCAGAGGAGCTGCATACGATCCTGCTGTTGCTGCCTTAAGAGTGTTCAAAAGAACAGGCAGGATCTCCAGAGCATCATCCGGCAATGAGACACGTGTGTTCCTACCCACCAGAGTCTAAGAAAGCATTTCATAATTATATACCTGGAAACGTCATTTCTGAAATGATACGATTATTAGCTTTTCCCCATCTAGTGTTCTTAGCTGTTACATCTACAATAACCAGAATTCTTGTCGTGGGGGCACTTAAAACAGATGCTGATTCCGCCCCAAAAGCAGCTGCACTGCAGTAGCTGGCAATATGCATTTTGTGCACTCCGATTTTCAGTACTCATTCCTTCAGAACGAAACTTGCCACAGAAAAGGAAAAATTGGCCCTGCTGTCCTTAGCAGCCTATTCCCAGAAACCTCTGCACAACACATTCCAGTTTGTGGGGGAGGGGGCCACTTATCTTAGTAGATGCTGAGCAAGTTTCACAAGTGTCACAACTACCCGACGAAAGGGTGACACAAGAGAAACCAGTCCCTTCGAGTTCATTCATATCCTGAGCTCACTGGAGACACGCGAGAACGCCACAACTACACGAAGGTCTCCCCCACCACCCCCCACACGACGAAAGCTTGCAATGCCTGCTTTGCATCTGGCCCTCAGCGGGTCACCAAGGTACACACCACAAAGCAGAAGCATCAAGCCCTGTTCTAGGACAAGGAGGAGAGCATTGCCATCAACTGTCAAACCTGATTCAGAGTGTTTTTGCCTGCCTGATGCCCCAGAGGCTGACTACCCGCTCCATCACAGTGGCTTCTGTGGAAGGAAGAAGTGTTTGCTTGGCTTCCCTCCCCCCGCCCATTGCCCCTCTCCCACTCCCAATCCAGGCACTGCCTGAATAGTCAAGCTCCACTGTGCCTTGCTAATGACCCTCACATGTCTCCCTAATGGGCTCCCTGTGCACAGTGCAAACAATCAATTCATTAGGAAAAAAACAGCAAGAGCTGGGGAACCGCCAGGCCAATTGCAGGGCTAAGGCTTGGCAGCCCCATCAAAGCCAGCATGTGTCTTCAGCTCATGAGGGGGGCAGCCAAGAACAGCTGCTCCTGTAGCTCCAATTGCTGGCTGGGCAACACCACGGATGGCAACACAGATTTCCTCAACCTTTCTTCCACTGCCACTAGCAGCTTTAGGATGTGCAGCAGTCTGGAGCCCCAGCTTTTGTTGGGCAGCCTGCCAGAACCAAAGGGGGAGCATCACTTCCAGGCCCAAACCCTCCATGGCAAAAATCCCCTTGTGATGTTGCAGCAAAAGTTTAGTGGGGTCAGCAGTGTAGCCTGTTCCTCCTACACTCAGACACCTAGGAGAAGTAAAGACAGGACATGGCTTCCCACACTTAGTCACATCATCATGCTTGGTTCTGAATCTGCAATGGTCTCCACTGAAGTCAAGCTCTGGCCAAATGCTGAAGCTCCTCCACCAAGACTATAGCTGCGGATGCTGAGTCGGTCACATGCCCATATTGTGACACTTGTTATGCCACTCTTTTGGAAATCCTGAGCCCACCACACACAGAGCAGCAGAAATGTGGCTAATTCAGACATATGCCGATGCCGTAATATATAGCGACGGCTTCATTCACATGTATGTAATGGAGATACTTTATTGTGACATCTCGTTGGCGAGAGGTCACTAGGTGCTCCATCAATCCGACTCCAAGGACCAGATATTCATTTTTCTTTTATGCAATTTACCCCTTGGGGGTTTCCCACAAACACTGGGGATGCAATTATGGTTAGTTTAATAGTGGCTTAAAGGCTTGCCCTGAGAAACTAGAAAGCTAGACTCTCTCTCTCTCTCTTAGTAGTCCTCTGTTGATCGCTGAAATGCCTGTTCCGGCAACATGAGACACGGTAGCACAGATAAACTGCCATGTGACTAGTTCCTTGGGGTGAAAAATTGGGAAGTTTTTACAGAATGCATTTCAATGAAATAGTGGAGCCTCTTCCAAACAGCTGTATTTTCACAAGTACTAGAAGATCACAGAAATATGCTTTAAAGAGTACTAATAAGCATCATAGTTATCCGCCCCCCATTTTTAATTTTCTTGTACATAGTACATGCAGGTGGTTGTGACTAAAGGCTATCAGATCAATACACATTCAATTAATTAAAGTATGTGTGGGTTTGTTTGTTTTTAAACTCCCTTTCTCACGAGAAGCCTTGCACCACCAAAATACTAAAACGGAGTGAAAGGAATAGAAGTCCTGCAATTTTTGTGGGTATCATTGCAACAACTTCTCATCACAAGGAATCAAAACTCTTGCAATGCATCTGAGAACATGATAGGGATAAAAACAACTGCAAAAGAAGCTGTCATCATTACCTACTTCCCCCACTCCCCAAGACAGCCATTTCAGCATCTGTACCAGGATAGCCGGTGGAGGTCCCCTTCAGTGATGAGCTGTCAGCTAGCCCAGCTTCAGAGAATTGCCAGAGGTTTACACACAGAGACACAAAACACCTCCCACTCCCCGGAAAAAAAGAAACCTCAATCCTCAATCAATACAGGAATACCTTGCCAATGCTCCTGCTCCAACTTTCAGGGATTTGCCTTCTGCGGCAGCTTGAGCAAATCACCCCTCTCTTTTACGCTGAGTGCCACATGCCCATCTCACGTCAAAGGCTTTTAAATCGCATGCCCCTTAACAACACAGCAGTGCAACTCCAGCCCATTAAATAGAACAGGCAGGCTTCGCTTTATCCTTCAAGCATCTCAGAACTCCTGATTAATACGAGCAGCTGCAACTCAAAACCACCCAGCCCCAGAGGGGAGAAAGGAAAAGACATTTCCAAACACTTACAGATCTGGCAGTCTTAAGGGCCTCACTAAGCCTCTGCCTTTCCTCCACCTGGAAACCAAGATGCTGGCAGGCTAGGCAAGGAGCATCCCATCACCTTCTGCCCCCTGAGCGTGGACCAAACAGCCTCCCAGGTACCCTTGGGGGCGGCAGAGTGCCCACAAGAAGGCAACCGAGGGCGAAGCAGACAGAGGTGCCTGCTGCCGCTGCTGCTCTTGCCGGTGTTTCGCAGCCTCCTCTCTGAGAGCTGCAGTCCCACAGGATTCCAGCTCCAGAGCCGGCTTGGGCTGTACCAACCGTAGCTACATGGGGGGAGAGGGAGGAGACAAAAAATATATGACAGTCTCTTCCAAGAGGCAGGCAGAGCCAGACAGGCAAAGAGAAGCCACCCTCCGCCACCAGTGGCCACGCAGCAGAGCTAACTCCTGGCCTCAAAGTAAGGAGGCGTTAACCCCTAACGTGCCAGCCACAGCTGCAGACGTGTATCCCAGCGCCCGCCCCCATCTCTCTCTGAAAGTAAGCAAAGGCAGAGATCTACCCACACACAAAAGCACAGAGCACCACATACTGGTCGTTCATGCTGTAAGAAAAGGGGGAAATCGAACAAAAGCTAACTCAACTTTAAGAGTGTGTTTTCATTATGTACTGGTGTAATAAGGCACAAGAACACTCCAACCCACATACTTTGTAGGGAATACATTGAGATTCTTATTTAGTTAAGCTCAACATTGTTATTATTATTGCCCCTCTCTGTTTTTGTTTCACGTTGTCTCTGTATGATTTAAAAACAGAATATATCACATTTCATGGGTGGGAGGCAAACAGTGGTGTGTCTTGCGCTCCCCCCATCTTTTTCCCACTAAAGGCTACGAGGAGTCTGGTAAAGATACACACAAATTCCACCCAGCAGTCATTTCTCAAGGTGTGATTATCTGTCCCTCTCAAACATTAAACCCCACTCTGGCTAGAATCTGAGGGAGGGTGCTCCCCTTTGGCCAATTTCTCCTGCACCAGTCTGGAAAATATTACTTTTCTGCTATCTGTAGCAGATTGTCTCTATCTGGCTCACAGACCATCCAGCTCTAACCATTAGGAATCGTTACTTCCCAAATGGCACATTCTAGCCCTTACGGCACAAACTCCATTGCTGGCATCACCCAGGTGTGTTAAGACAACTCCAAGCCAGATCTCGTTTGGGTTCCAAGGTAAGCAGAGGAAGTGGAAGAATCGAAGCTGTGCTGCATACTGGACTGCAGCTCAGTGGTGACGAGGATGGAGGTTGTCTTGGCAGAAGCCGCCTGTAAGCTTTGTCTCCAAGAGCTGCAGCCGCTGGTTAATTAAGAACAATAAATGGCCTATGAGAAGCAGCTGTCCTTTCCTGATCCCGCAGGACGTAATGGAGGTGCCTGTGCTCAGAGTCTGCTGTCACAGAGATGAAGGGCCTCAGGGGTGACAGTGATGGGCATGTCATTCCTCAGTCTCGATCCTTTGAAGACAGACTGGCAGCAGGTTTTGGAAGCCTGCCCAGTGATCGCGCTCTTTCTGAGGAAGGCAGTGGTGGCGGCAGCAGCAGCAGTGCCCCAATGCTGCTTACACAGACTGCCTCCAGTTCTCAACAGTCTGCCCAAGGATCCCACACCTCTTGTTGAGAGAGCCAAATCCAACCCAATGGGGTAAAAAGGTAAAGGAAAAGGGACCCCTGACCATTAGGTCCAGTCGTGGCCAACTCTGGGTTTGCGGCACTCATCTCACTTTATTGGCCGAGGGAGCTGTCGTACAGCTTCCGGGTCACGTGGCCAGCATGACTAAGCCGCTTCTGGCGAACCAGAGCAGTGCACGGAAACGCTGTTTACCTTCCCGCTGGAGCGGTACCTATTTATCTACTTGCACTGGCGTGCTTTCGAACTGCTAGGTTGGCAGGAGCAGGGACCGAGCAACGGGAGGGGTACTTGCTCACAAAGCCCTTAAGTGAAATGCGTTTTCAGGGATGGCACCAGAGCAGCCAAGCCCCAAATCCCCAGAGGCAAGCTCCAGTCTGAACTGCTGGGTTTTGAAACCCGTGGAGGTAAACTTCATTATTTCCACATCTGGGAGGAGTCAGCCTTTCACTGTGGCAGCACCTGTGGAACTCCCTGCCTATTGACATTAGGCAGGCACCCTCCCTATACCATTTAACACGCCAGCTAGCTTCTTTGTTTCAGCAAGCCTATCCAGATATAGTGTTGTGTGTGTGCTTGTTTCTAAAATAAAAACAAAAATGCTGCTTTTATCGGTGTATTGTTGACAATTATTTTATTATTCACAGCTTAAATATTTTCCTTAATTAAGCAGTTTTGTATTTATTTCCTAAATAAATAAAACTATTTTTGTAGGTATATAGCTTTCTTTCAAATGAATATGGGGGGGGAGGGGTAGAGAACTATAGATCAGCAGCCGAGCCTTTAAGGAGATTGACACCTAAAGACTGGCGCCAATTCCTTTCAAAATAGAATGGCTAATACCTTTTTCCTATCAATATTGTTATGTCCACAGGTGAGAAACACCTGTATTTTAAATAATAAATAATATATATCAGTTATTGGGGTTGCAAGCAAATGAGGCAGATACAGTGGTGCCTCGCAAGACGAAATTAATTCGTTCCGTGAGGCTCTTCGTATAGCGGTTTTTTCGTCTTGCGAAGCAAGCCCATTGACAGCTTAACGGATTAGCGCTATTAGCGGTTTAGCGGCTTTTGGCAATCAGCTGTTAAGCGGCTTATCAGTGGATCAGCTGATAAGCGGCTTAGCGCTTAGGAAAAGGGGGGGAAGGGGGGGAACCGAAGGAACTCGCAAGACTTTTTCGTCTTGCGAAGCAAGCCCATAGGGAAATTCGTTTTGCGAAGCGCCTCCAAAACGGAAAACCCTTTCGTCTAGCAGGTTTTCCGTCTTGCGGGGCACCACTGTAAAAGATACATGAAGCATGGGGATATATTTACACAGACCTTCCTTATACTCAGTGTTAGTATTTGTACTGGAGTGGGAATGGCTGTTGGATGAATTTCAGCAGCTTGACAAAAACAGCCTTAGAGCCAGATGCTTGGAAGCAACAGAAGTACACTGAATAATAAGTCTGTGGGCCAGGGAGGAGGAGGAGGAGGAGGAAGAGGAGGCGGAGGAAGAGGCATTTAACTCCCTCTGTCAAACATTAGTCTCCTGTTTCTGGATTATTTGCATTGTGCAGATGACAAAATAAATCCCTGGAGAAATGATGGAAGCTGCATAAATGATGCCTTTTCCACAGTTGTTGTTGTTGTTGCTTAGTAAAATTTGGAATTATTACTTGATTTTGATTTGACAACAAAGTCACAGCAGGCAAATAAGAAGCATATGTGCAATATGACTGAAAGTTAAGCAAGATCTAAGACAGAATGTAAACAAAATGTAAACAATTAGTTCTTATCATCCAAGGGGAACAAAAATCAAAATACTGTAGAAAACACTGTACTGTACTGTACTGAGTGTTCAGTGAGATTTGCAAAACACTTCTGTGCACTAGAACAGCACAAATCCAGCGAATGCATATGTCTGTCATTATCTAGGTGTAAATAAAGATGGGGGAGGAGAGAAAAAGCTAAGATCCTGCTGGTCTATCAGGTGGACTTGTGAGTGGCCTTAGGGCTACAATACTGGACAGGAGACCCAGCTTCAATCCTCAACTCTGCCTGCAAGTTTTAGCCTGTTGTCATGGAAATAATTTTATACCAACCAGGGAGAAAATAAAAACATCCCACACAGGATAAAAGACACTAACAGTGTAAGCCTATACAGTGGTACCTCAGGTTAAGTACTTAATTCGTTCTGGAGGTCTGTTCTTAACCTGAAACTGTTCTTAACCTGAAGCACCACTTTAGCTAACGGGGCCTCCTGCTGCTGCCATGCCCGCCACCAGAACACGATTTCTGTTCTCATCCTGAAGCAAAGTTCTTAACCCGAGGTACTATTTCTGGGTTAGCGGAGTCTGTAACCTGAAGCGTATGTAACCTGAAGCGTCTGTAACCCGAGGTACCACTGTAAATATTTACTTAGAAGTAAGGCTAACTATTTTATATGGGTGCTACTCCCTAGTAACCCTATTTCAGTAAGCCTAGGTTTTCTCTTCTGTTGGAAATACTATAGCTTTGGACTTCCTACATCAAGCAGGTGGTTAGGCTAGATCAGGGGTAGGCAACCTAAGGCCTAGGGGCCGGATGTGGCCCAATCGCCTTCTAAATCTGGCCTGCAGAACGGTCTGGGAATCAGAATTTACATGAGTAGAATGTGTACCTTTATTTAAAATGCATCTCTGGGTTATTTTGGGAGCATAGGAATTCATTCATTTCCCCCACCCCCAAATGTAGTCCAGCCCACTACATGGTCTGAGGGACGGTGGACAGGCCCATGGCTGAAAAAGGTTGCTGACCCCTGGGCTAGATGGCTAAACCCTATGACAGCAGACTAAAGAGGGTTGCAGTCATACATACAAAAGGAGGGCAGGCAGCCTAGACCTCTGGAAATATAATTTTGATTTTAATCAAAAGGATCTGGCATTCTTTGCCTCCCATCTTAAAATCTTCTGTTCAAGACAATTTTCTCAGATCACACAACTGACACATGGTGCACATTCTGCAGGGGTTTCCAACATTTCACTGGGAAACCTTCTCCCTTTTAAAACTGTGCTGTGCTATGTACATCTGCTGAGGGTAACAGAGGGAGAGTTAACAAGGGGCACACACTGGAGTTGCACTATATTCTGCCACACTTAGCATAGGAACGTAGTGGGCTCCTGGAGAAGAAGGGGAGCCTTCCATCATTCCCACCTGCAAGCTCAAAACATTTTGCAGGCTAGTAACTTTTGTGGGCTTATTTGCACGGCTGGTTCAGTGGTTTTGTCACCACACCCCAGAGAGAATTCTTCTTCCAAACAGCAGCTCTTCCAACATCTGGCTTAGACCATAAGCTATTGTGTATCCATGACTATTTATAGGTTTATTACTCGAGTTTCATTTATTTATTTTTACCTGAATTAGTTGGACAGGAGGGAAAAACACTTTTTAACTGCTACAGAACTAAAAATAGAGAGCACAAACTCAACTGACCAGTAGTGACTCAACAATAACTAAAATACCCTGCTAAACAATGAACAACTATATGCTTGCTCCATGTGGCTTTGCTTCTAAGTAGTCCCCATTTTCTGTACTGTGGTTAAAAGCAAGAGGTCAAGGGCTTTACATATGTTACTCCATTGCAGCAGAAAACCCTCTTCTTTACTGGCTTTTAGGAAGGGTGCAAAGCAGTGCTTTTTCTGGGGGTACTCAGGGGTATGCAGTACCGGCACCTTTCTCCAAAATGTTAAAAGTGTGGCACTTACTGTAACAACTTCATGATGACTACCAGCACCTGTTTTTCTATTTAAAAAAGCACTAATGCCAAGGCAATACCTCTTTCACCCAGTTTTTAATTTCGAAAGTTCAGTTATTTTTCTATACAACCCCTGTTCTTCACTATTATAATGT
The DNA here is from genome assembly GCF_964188315.1 of Podarcis muralis. Lineage (NCBI taxonomy): Eukaryota > Metazoa > Chordata > Lepidosauria > Squamata > Lacertidae > Podarcis > Podarcis muralis. The sequence goes on from NC_135659.1 coordinate 53,936,166, forward strand.
TTTGCTCATTTTTACTATATTTTAATATTCGCTGTGAGCTGCTTTGAGTTATGGAAAGGCAGCTTAAAACAGTTTTAAATAAATTTTAAAAAGACAAAAAGGGGAGGAGGAAACATAAGGAAATTCACTTACAAAAGGTTAGAATTCAACTTAACGTTGCTGCACAACAGAACTGCGCTGTAAGATTTCTAAAGAAAACAAAAGAGCATCGCCATCCTTTTACTGCAGATTTAGCAATAGAGTAATTTTGAAATGCTCTCTCTCTGGCACATAAATAAGCTGAAAGAGGATCCCACACTTCCCAGATCCCTCCACATGGCATGAAATGTTCTTTTAAAGCACACATTTCCCTCCATTTCCTGCCTTTGACTGCTGTACCACCACTCACAATCCCATGCTTGGAACCCCCAAATCCTTCATTGGTCTGCCCTTGCACCTCAATATGTCAACGCATCTCTTCTTGCATCCCCATTACCTTATTTCCCAAGTCCTTATTAGCACCCTCTAATAAGTTTGGTCCCCAGCTTGTCTCATCTTTTCTAGCAGTCACCTCTCATTTGAAGCCTGGGAACGATTCTCACCTTCTGCACGTCAGTCCTCTTCTCCACTGTTTAGCCTGAGGTTATTACCACCAGGATTCATAGCTAAAGAAGCATCCCCTGGTTGTTATGTGACTGTAATATTTGCTTTTGAGAAATGTTTTTAGGTCACACAGTATGATCATGCTGTTCTAGGAATTTTACTCCCACGAGGACCACAAGAGTAAATATGATTATTTTCTCAGGATTTTCTCCCAAGAGGACTAGTCAATATTATTTGTATTTTTTTTTAAATGAGATTCTCAAAATATTCTGCCTGCCCAAAGGAAACTAAGGCAAGGAGCATGATCAGTTTGCTATTTAACATTTCCCTGTTGCCTCAGATACATAGACTTAAAGTGGCTAGGAGATCTCTGATAGCTCTAATTTTGCTGGTTATAAGTACACTCTCTCTCTCTCTCTCTCTCTCTATATATATATATATATATTTGTGGGCAGCTTCCATCCTGTTTCTCCAATATTCCCTATACTTTTCAAAATAACATGCATCTCAAAAAAAAAAGTAGTAAGTTTATTTCCCTTGTATTTCATGCTTTCCTCCCGAAGAACAAATATTATTACAGTAAGGAAAACAAGAGAACAGCAACAACAAAACCATCTGTCCCGTACATGCACAGGGCTCCACTACCTCACAGCTTTAGGGGACAAAGGTGGGTCATTTAACAAAGGAAAGCTGACTGCAGTGGTTAGAGTGAAAGACTCAGCAGATTTGAATGCAAACCTTTGCCATGCCCTGTTTCTGTGTGATCCTGGACAAGTCAAGGACAGGACAGTTCCCAAATTGCTCCAAAGTGAATGCAATTAAGTTTCACTGATGGATAAAAAAGATTGAGCATGGGGACAGGGACAGCAGTTGTGCTGCACAGACTCTACTACACAGTTACGTCCAAGGGCTGTATGCACTTCTGTTGGTTTTTTTTTTTTTAAGATTTCAAATTCTACACTAAAGTAACCTAGGAAAGCCAACTGCTGCAATTAGAATATATGAAAATGTAAACAGTTTTGCTCAGTTTGAACACTGTGCTCTGAATCCAAAAATGATGTTTCCGGAGACTGACGGGGGGACAGGGGGTGAATGCTGCGAGAAATGAAGGGTATTGAAACAAAATAAGGAGGAAATGATGCAAAGCTGTTTAGGGCACTAAAGTACCAGCTCCTTGAAACTGGAAATCCTGAAGCAGGAATAGGGACCCTGTGGCCTTCCAGATGTTGCTAGACTCCATCTCCCGCCAGTTCCATTCGGCATTGACAGCTGTCAGACCCAGGGATGACAGGAGCTGTGGTCCAGCAACATCTGGAATGTCTCCAGGCCTGGGCTAAAGAAACAGGCTTTTAAAAAAAATTAAGTGAAAACTAAGCTCAACGGCAAATCAGGATTTGCACCTTCTATCAGATCTTGTGCTCGTGTGACAATTTTATAGACATGCACAACACTATACACAGCCCTGCCATTATTCCTCCTATGAGGAGGGGGGAAACTGGAATTGTAAGGGTACCAGTACAGATGAGAAAACAACTGAAATCACGTCTGGCATTTTGCGAGCTGTTTTTAAAATGTGACACCCTAAGCAGCCAGGCACGCCTCGCTGTCCCTTAACAATGGTCTTGGCTGTGTAGAAGTATTTTACTTCCAGTTGCAATGTGGTAATAATGGTATTCTCTCAAGTACTAGAGAACATAGGAAGAAGCATGCTGTTTCTTTCAGAGCTTACTTCCACAAATGCTGAAAGGGCCTAGAGATTCTGCCCACACACCTTGAAACAAAGGTAGGGCAGAAAAAGATGCCATGACTATCTCACACTCTGAAGAGCACCGGCAAAATCATTTGATTTGCACACAGACAGGCTGGTGTAATGTAATGAAGCGTTTTGTGTCAGCTTAAAAACTATCTGCAGGGGTGCAGGTGGTGCTGTAGGTTAAACCACAGAGCCTAGGGCTTGCAGATCAGAAGGTCGGCAGTTCGCCCCCGTTGCTCAGTCCCTGCTCCTGCCAACCTAGCAGTTTGAAAGCACGTCAAAGTGCAAGTAGATAAATAGGTACCACTCCGGTGGGAAGGTAAACGGTGTTTCCGTGCGCTGCTCTGGTTCGCCAGAAGCGGCTTAGTCATGCTGGCCACATGACCCGGAAGCTGTATGCCGGCTCCCTCGGCCAATACAGCGAGATGAGCGCTGCAACCCCAGAGTCGGTCACGACTGGACCCAATGGTCAGGGGTCCCTTTACCTTAAAAACTATCTGCACCGTACAGAGAACGACGTGACAGAAGCCAGTCCTAACACACTTCTGACTACAGATGGTTTTCAAAAAAGGGTTAGACAACTCCATGGAGGAGAAGGCTATCAATGGCTGCTAGCCAACAGGGATATGTTCCACTTCTGCTAGCAGAGGCAACATGCCTCAGAATACCAGTTGTGGGAACTCACAATAGAGGAGAGTGCTGTTACACTCAGGTCCTGCTTGTAGGCTTCCCATAAGCATCTGGTTGGCCGCTGTGAGAACAGGATGCTGGACTAGATGAGCACCCTCTTCTTACATTTATATGTGGGATAACTCAAATTGTTAACGTCACCATCACATAGCAGTGAAAGGAAGACACCAAAGCTTACTCCCTCATGTGCTGGTGTATGATATATCGGGAGTTTTCTTAATTAATATACAGCAAAGGCAAGCTACAAAGATTTTCTTAAAAACAAAACCTAGATCTGTCCTCCTTTCACAGTAGCAATAGCAGTAGTGTCTGATGGGAGAATGGATGAAGCCGCCTCAGCTGCAACACTGGGATGGCTAGCTCTCCAGGCTAGTCTGTCTTCTTAAAACATTCCAGAGGAATTCTACAGAATCGGGATAAGAGAATCCTGTCCATTTACTACAGGAATGGGGACAGAAGGCAAACCCAAGGCCATTTCTATAGGAACATCGGAAACTGCCTTACACAGAGTCAGAACATTGGTCCATCTAGCTCAATACTGTCATCACTGACTGGCAGCTCTCCAGGGTTTCAGACTAACAGTCTTTCCCAGCCCTAACAGGGGATGCTGGGGACTGAACCTGGGAATTTCTACATGCAAAGCAAGTGCTCCCCAATGGAAGCTCTTGCTATTTTCATTATGTGCTTGGGTACCCAAAACCTCATGGCGAGAAGCAAGTGGGGAATAAAAGGAACAGCCTAGAACAGCATTATTAATTATTATGTTACTGGCCACAAATGCTCAGTCAAGGGCCAGTAAAATAAAAGAAAAAGAGTCCTTAGAATGCAGTTCAGGAAGAATTAAGACCCGGGCTACTAGGAATGCTATATTTTAGGGAAAGCGTTACTATATAGCTTTTTGAGGCGAAAACCCCATTCAAGACCCTCGTCTCCAGTCTAAATAAAGGAAAGACTATGAAGTGCCTGCAATAATTCCAAAGTGTCCAATGTTTGCAGGCCTAGGCAATCTAGACGGTAGACATTTTAGGAATATAAAACAAACAAACAAAAAGAGGAAAACAATGTGTAAACATATGTATTTCTTTTATCCACAAACAACCATTCAATTCAGGCACCTTATGATTAACATGATTTTCCCATTCTCAAAAATATATACCTTCGTGCATATGCACATCACAAGCTTATCTAACCGATCAACAACAATCTGTATGCACATATTGGACATATCTGTATGTTCTGTATCAGCTCCTGAGCACTCATAGCTCCAAATGAAGAGAGCCCAGGAGCTCATAAGGATACAAGACAGACAGCCATATGGAGCAGCAGCCTGCTTCAGTAGGAGCAAATGCCACGTACCCTATCCTGCAGTTGCAGTTCCTACATACCCACACACTGCAGATGTACTCCCACATGAAGGAGGCTGTGCTTTTTATGCGCAAGGACTCCCATGCTTCCTACAAAAGACATATCTAACCCAAGAGGCAAAATACTCAAAGTAAAACTGTCAAACTTGGGGATATACCTTCTCTCCTTCTCTCCAGTTCTCACAAATAACCTGTAAAGCACTGCAGATACTGGCCCACTTACCTCAAATTAAGCAACAAGGCAGAAGCCAAGAAAGGAAAAGTACAGACAGTGCTGAACTTCTCAGAAAAGGGGATCCAGGGTTTACACATACCTAGCCATACTCCATGTTCCAGCTGGCTGGAGGTGGCTCGCTAGAAATGGCACGCTCTCTGCACATGCTCAGAAGAAAATTGAGCATTACTATTTTGCATTCACCACACCACACCAAATTTCTGGCAAGCTGTGATTAAAAGTAAGCCTGAATCTAAGGAACTAGGAAAGGTGAGGCAAGATATCTTTCAGATGTGTTGTATTACACAGGAAATTCACCGTTCTTGCTATGTTTTTTGTGGGCAATCTAAACATCCTCCCCTTAGCTGGCGCATCTGTTGGGAAGGGGGCAGATCTAAATGCCTTTCCCCCAGCTAGGATGTCAGTTGTAATAAAAAATCTAAGATATTAGAAGGAATCCCAGGTACTGCTGCCTTCCAAAGGATTGTATACAGAATAACCAAAAACAAAACAACCAAACCCAAAAAACAGAGTGTAACTACATTATCCTAATCAACAACAGCTTTAAATTCAGCATTCTAACACCTCCAGTCTCCACTGTACAGATAGTTAAGCATGTCCTAATCCAACAACCAAGCATCTGGCTTTCCAAATTTCTGCTCCACTCATTAGAACGGGGCTCCACAACACACAGAAAGGGTGGCACATGGATGCTGAAGCTCTCTGATAGATTTGCCATTTTATGCCTCAAAACGCGTGTACTCTTCATGCCTCTCTGGTCCCTGAATTCTCACACAATCCTATGCATGCTTAGCGGGACTTGTTTCTGAGCAAAAAAGCACAGGATGATGCTGTTGTCTCCCTATCATGGTCAACAAACAGCCTAATAATAAAGGAGCAATCATCTGCTTAAAGATGAAAAAACACATAACCGAAAAACAGTATAGGGTGAAGGAATGGGGGCTGGACTCGGAAGGAAAAGGGGTCGTTTGCATTCTGCTATTTTCCCAGCTTCTCTCTCTTTTGATAGCAGCATTCTAGTGGATAAGGAGACAGTACCACGCCCTGCTCACCTCCTGTGATGGGAGCCTGAAGACTGGCCCGCTTCCTCAGCGGGGATCCGCTCTTGGGGGGCCCAGCGCCAGATGACATTTTTGCTGCCTCCTGGAAGCTCCACCGAAGTCTCGGAACCGGCGCTGCTGCCGAGCTCAAGAAAGAGGCGGGGACTAAGCTAGGCCACGCCTCTTACCGCTGATGGATGGAGTGTGGTCCTCCCAGACCGGGGGTGGACAAAGACGCGCCCCCCCCCCCGCCTTCCTAAGCCGAGGATCGAGGTCGGATCCTGCGCTAGAGCGCACCTTGTCTGCTCCCCGATTCGTCAGGGAGGCCTGCGATCCCTGTCCGCTGTTACTTGGGAGTCAGTCTCATTGGAATCGGGGGGGGGATTTGCTTCCGAGGGAACAGGCACCAGGGAATCCCTGGATCGGCTGGTTTCCTTGCAGGCAGCCCAGACCGCTGCCCTCCCCCCGCCTTGCTTCAGTCTCAGGCTCACAAACCCCGCCTTTAGTGCGGGGCGTTTGGGCTCCTTGCACCGTGAAGGCCACACGCACGAGATCACGCCCCACGAGCAATAATTAATCCAGAATAACTACCACCCCGGGTTCCATTCCACACTAGCACCCTCCTACCTGGAAGTACAGTTTGCATTACAGAGGGGGCGATATCACCATCGGTAGTCATCCGATTGTTAAAAGTGAGGAGTGTTAACGCGATTTCGAATATACGAAATCCTGATCCTGATCTTATCAGCCCGATGGCAAAAACGGGATTCTAGACACTCCCGGGCTTGCTGTTCCCAAGGGGCAAGAGCAATTGCGGCATTCTTCCTGGGTTTCGAAGAAAACGCCAAAGGGTTAAATGAAATGTAAAGTCGGCAACATAATCGGGTTAAACCGAGGCGACTGGATCCCACAAGACCACAGAAATGTATTAAAAGATACTGATGGAAATCAACGGATTTGACATGCGAGTGTCTTTCGAGCTAGCTTGTGCACTGAGCTTCAAAGGCTCTCGGTTCCTCTCCCTCCGCAACAAGCAACCAGCCAGACCCCTTTTCCAGGAGTTCGCTTCTACCGGAAGCTGTCTGCCTCAAAACCAGCCTCGACCACGCCGTCGGCCCAAGCAAACGGCGATGGCAGGGCAGGGAGCGCAGACGGCCCCCCCTTCGCATTTAAACACAGGCCAACTTGGCACAATGGACCAGATTCCGAAACGCTTGGCTCCTCCCCCTCCGAGGCCTGCCGGGCTCGGCGGCTCCTGCGAAGATGCTGAGCGCCGCCCTCCGCACCGAGCTCGGCGGGCGGAGGCGGCGTCTGCTGCAGCCGAGGCGCGGCATCCTCGGCGGCGCTCCCGGCCCTGATCCGCTGCGGGCATGGAAGCGGCATGCGAGGAGCGCCAATCGCAGCCGGTTTCCCTGCCCTGGGGGGTGGGCGAGTTTGCATAACCAGCCCGTTCCGCAAGTGCCACTTAGGGGGGGTCGGCGGGGAAAACTTGGCTGGAGGGGACATCTTGCATTTTTCTGTGGAGCCCAGCAGCTAACCTGGCTGCACGCGAGAGAGGCCGGCTTGGGGGGAGGGAAGGGAAGTCGGTTACAGGAGACAAATGGCGGCGGAGCAGCCCTTGCACTTGAGTTTCCGGGTAACTACGATTATTCCCCCGCGAGCGCAACGGACGGTAGCCGTCGCCTTCACCCCACACTCTGGCCAAGCGACCCTGCTTCACGGCGCCTTTAAACGTCTGCCCTTGCGCAAGAGATCTGCTAGGAAAGACTTCAGCTCGCTACATCCGCTTTTTACACACACACACAAAACTTTCCAGCTCTTTCGCCTGGAACCGGCTCCGCCCTGGAGATCTGAACCGTGCGCAGCCGCCCGCGTTGCTGGGCTGGATAACTGGTGGGGCACGGGCGCCCGCAGGAGCTCCTCTGGCTCCGGCCGCCTTCACCCTCCGCTCCCGCTTTTTTTCAGGCATGGCCCGATGAAGTTTCGGGCTGCGCGGTAAGGAAGGAGGAGGGTCTGCGGGGCAGCAGTTCGCGGACCCGAGGTGCTTTGGCGGCGGCGCGGAAAAGCCCTCGCGTCGTCCTACCTGAAGCCATCGCGGCCCCTGCGGAGGTGTCGGGCGGCAGGTACCGGGAAACTGAGTGGGGTCTCCTCTTGCTGAGCCGCCGCCGCCGCCCCGCAGCTGGAGAGGAAGCCGGCCCCTGGGAGCGGGGGCGTTTCGCGAGCACTTCCTGGCCCAAAGTCCCACCCCGGAGCAAGTGCTCGGCTTCTTTCTGAGAGGTCCGCCCGAGGAACTATTTTGGCCCGGCTGAGGGCTTCAGGGCGGCCGAGTGCTGGCGGGGAAAGTGCTGCTGTCAGTGGCTCCGAGGAGAAGCAGCCGCATTATATAAGAGCAGAAGTTAAGATGCTACACCCACTGGGCATGCCGGCATTGCAAAATCAAATCGTGGCGCACAGGTAGGGCGGCCCAAGCCCCGCCCCGTGGCCGGCGCCGGCGGCTCCGAACAAAGGAGTTTTATCCGGCCTGTGGAAGTGCCGCCATCTCGCGGCGGTGTAACTAGAAGTCAGCCGCGAGTCAAGAAAGGGCGCGAAATGTGCCACATCCCCCACAAAGAATCCTCTGGGAATTGTAGTTTCTCCCTCAAAGCACTACATCTCCCAGCCACCCTTGGCCAACTACTGTACAGTTCCTGGGGTTCTTTGGGGGGGAAGTGCTGTCCTTTCAAGGTGTTATGTACTGAAGTTCTCACCCTGGACCAGCGGGGGTTTACTGTAGTTTTCACTCAGGTCCACATATGCAAATAAGGGATTGAAAGTGACGTTCAGTGATTGGATAGTTATGGAAAATGGTTACTGCTGAGTTCTAGTGGAGCTCTATATAAGCAGGCTGGCTGAACCCTTCAGTTCAGTTCTGGCCTGTGAATAAACAAGAGCTGTTTGAAGAATCGCTGTGTTGTCTGATATGTTCACCCACAACTTAACACAAGGCATGGTGTGTGCCTCTTGAAACTGACCTCTTGAACGAAGGAATTGAGAAGGGAAACTGCGACATGAAAGCGCCGAATTGCAGTTCTTTGAGAGGTTCTGCGATAACAACTGTGACTTGAGTCAGGATAAAGTTCAATCACGTGCACACACGCTTTATTTATTCATTAGCTCATCCAGTGCCAGGATGCCTGATTTATCATCAACAACGGTTTACCCAATCGCCAGTGTTAGATTCCCTTCTGTACTTGCCGCATTTCATTTTCGTCTGACCTCGCAGTTCAGAATCCCTTCACCATTTGTATATATAACCTGTGACTCTGGGTAACACTTCACACATCTGATGAGGTGGCTTCTGAGCTAATGCCAGAATAAGTTCGTTGATCTTTTAAAGTGCCATGAGACTCTGTTGTTTTTGCTGCAACAAACCGCTGTCCCTCTGGAAAGTGAAGTGTGCAGTCCTCCCCAGCAGGGCTTCTCAACAGCAAAGTTTCCTGGCATTTTAAAAAAATGGAGTTAGTGTTGTGATAAATTACGTGTTGGTGCCCTTCCCTTTTAGTCATAGGGACATCATTCATCTTGAATAACAGCTCCTTTTCATTCTGAATTAATCCAGAACAACATGTCTTGCTTAACATATCACCTAGATTACCGTCCTCTTGCCCCAGAGTACAGAATGAAAGAAGGGAGTGGGGAGGGATTTAGAGGACATGTACAACCACAAACAAAGGCAGAATCAAGCTGCAATCATAATCATACTTAGAAATAAATCCCCTGTAGTTAGACAATAATTATTATTTATTCAATGATATCAAGGACAATAAAGATTCCATGGGAGAGTGACCAAGTAATGAAATCACAGATACAGCTTTGACATTAAAATGTAATAAACACAATAGCATCTGGTTTCATTTAAAAATGTTTTGCACTTTTAGTTTTCATAAAACTTGCATGTTTACTCATGTGGGCATTTTCTTTCTATCATGGTGGGAAAAGAATTTGTATCCTTGTGTTTCCTAGTAATCCTTGGCCTCAACCCAGTGTTCTCCACATCTTGCGCAGGCATTCACACAGAGTGTGAATTGCTCTGCAGCGCTCCCTAAATCATGCATGTCACAGTGAATATTATCAAAAGTTATACTGTACAACATACAATCTGGAGTTTAAGGATAGTAGTCAACGTATGTTTTCTGCAGAGTAGATATATTAAAATGAATGAACATAGAGTAATTTTGTTCATGAATTTCGGTGGATCTACTGTCCCTCAGATACTCGGAGTAAAATTTGGTTGAATGCCACTCTAATATATTTGTCCTACATACATACATAATTTATTTGTATGCCACCTTTCCACAGTTCAAACCATGCTCAAGACAGCTTACAACATCAAAAAATGCATGACTACAACGTAAGTTGTCATAAACAATAAATAACACATTTTCTAAAACACACAACCAAACTGAACAATTTCCACATATGATGTGCCCCTCATCAGCTGACTTCCTAAGGCTTCATTTTATGTAAGCCCTAGAAAAACTTGTAACACAGCATACCACAGTCTCATGAGTCATGAAATAAAAGTTTCTATTTTCGTTCTGAAATAACATTTTCTACATTTCTGGAATTGCATAATGGCTCACCTTAGGTGTTTTCCATTATGCCTGCTTTTTTTTGCTATTTTTAAACATCCAGCCTCAGAAAGGGTCCTACAGAGCTTCCTGACTATTTTATAATCTTTTGATTGGTCCTAAGCAAGTTAATGTGTCCTTTCCTGTTTTTTTAAACTCACTAATACACCAACATAGCTGCAAATGTAAATAGACCAGTTTGCTTTGAAGGTTATTTTTTACTTTAAAAGGCCAGAAAAATGTCATCCAAAAGGATATTTCCCATGCAGGTTTACACATGGTGAGGTACCTCTGGCCTGCGGGTCAGACTTGGCCCATTAAGGGTCCCCATTTGGCTCCATTCATGCCCTTGTCCTGAAACCACACCTACCTGTTCTACCCCTGATGTCAAACGCAACATTCGGTGAGGGGAAGATAGAGATTCCACTGCGGAAAGCACAAAACTTGGGCAGTGTTTCTACCGCCTACCCCCTTCACTCCCAAGGGCCAACTTTAACAGGTTCGTGGGGCAACCCACCCGTCAGAGTTGGCCTGCTGAGTTGGGGTAGATGAACAAGGACCTATGCATTTTGGCACTAATCTGGAAATCTACCAGTGGAATTCAGCACCATGCTAAGGCAGTTGTTCCGTCAGCCCAAACATTTATGTTTGCCAGATGGAATGAGCTCCCTCCTCCCCTGCTTGTCATTTTGGAGGTTCTCCTGACCCAAGCAGGTTTGGAGAGGGCACAGGGGTGTGGGGAGGAGAGGAAGAAGAGGAGTCCCATTATACTAGAAGGAGTTGTTATGCTGGCTTCTGCTAGTGTTGAATCCAACCCAATATATTTATATATAAACCTATGTTTCAATATTTAGATGCCAGGCAGAAATATTCCTCTTCTCCCAGGTCTTTGGCTAATTAAACAATCCATGGCCTTTTAAAGTGTGGGTGGGATATTATTTTTGCTTGTTATGTATTTTCATGTTGTGAATCTTCCTGTGATCCTCGGATGAAGGGTGGTACAGAAATTTAATAAATAAAAAGAAATCTATAAAATGAATGTCTGTTTTTTAAAAAATGATACCCTCTAACTCCTACAACCAGCACTGGTTCTTCTCACTAGAATAAATGTTTCCAGTTGTTATTATTGTGCTTTATCGCACCCTCCTCCTTATGCACTCAAGAACACCAGGACTCATAGTCCTCAAGAGAGCATGTCAGATAGGGGAAGCACAAATCTTTCTGTTTTTCAAGCTACAGGTGAACTTAAAAGGCACTAGCACACTTTCTCTGTTCTAGCGAAGATCCTATTGTTCAGAATGTTGTTCTCAACACTGGTTCTGATTGGCGCCAGCAAATCTTATCAGATCTGGACAGTAAGGTACAAAGCTAAAGGAAAATTAATTTAGCATCAGCTTCATGGTCAGGAGGTTGCAAAATATCTGCTGGGTTGCATCACAGGTGCAACCAGTTCTGCTTGCCTTCAGATGAGAGGGGGAGGATTAACCCTGTCCTGGTCAGCAAACCAGACCAGCCAAGAGCAAAAATGCTTCTTTGGTGGGTTGCCACCTTTTTGTGTTTTCATTTATTTCAGTATAAATTCAAAATATTACCAGTCATACATTTTCAATATACTCACATTCTCAATTTCATGCACAGGACAAGACATTTCTGTCAAGTAGCTTTTAAGTACTGTACATCACATTTTACATCCACAAATATAATATCAATTCTTAGGCGTTTATTAAGTTTGTCCAGTTAAAATTCCCTCAACCTATATTGCCGTTACAATGATTTTTATATTTTTCAAAATAATTTGTCTCAAAACCTCCTTGATTCTACTACCCTTTTTTTAATCCAATAAATTAGCTTTCCTAGTTTGATCTACAGCTACTTCCAATATCTTCCCGTCTTTCATTGCTGGGGCTTCTGCCTTTCAAAAGTTCTGTGCAATTAAAACTTTGGCTGCTATCAAGAAAGAACATATTTTTGAACTGCAATACAAAAAGGGGAGGTGCGAGGAGGTCTGGGGAACAAGCAAATGAAAGATAAGATATGGAAGGATTGAATTGTTTTTAACTGTTTTTACTTTGTATTTTTTCTTTTTCTTTTTTCGTTTTGTAACCTTTTTGAAAACTTTAATAAATATCTTTTTTTTAAAAAAAGAAAGAACATATTTGTTCATTTCCTGCTTCTGCATCTTTTACCTTTATGCACCCTACCTTTCATTGGAAAACGAGGAATAGACTCATCCCTGCAGATAGCTAGCAATTCCTAGGTTCTCTTGCATAAGGTTAACCACCAGTCGGGGCTAGAGGGTATTTCCTTGAAGCATCTACCTAGGAAGACATGATTAACTAGAGCACTGCATTTGTAGAGTGATAAAATCTTACAACACACACGTTCACTACTCATGGACCTAGGCTTATGTGCCACGTCTTGTAATCAATTACGTAATCAATCAAATGGTGTGTGTGCCGTGTCTTGTAATTGATAAATATTTTATTCAAGTTGGCACCCCTGGGCAGAGCTGCCATGCGAAGGCGCAGGAAGGGACACTGTGTAGCTGCGTGTTGGCATGGAAGCACAGGGACTGGCAAATAATCTTCTAGAAAAGGATGCTTTGGAGAGGGATGGAGGAAAGGATTCCCAATCTCCTTAAAGAGGAGGAAGAGGAGGATATGGGGTAGGTGGGAGTTGAAGAGAACTGTTGTTTTGGAATGGGAACCAGCGTGGTGTAGTGGTTAAGAGCGGTGGACTCATAATCTGGTGAACCGGGTTCGCGTCTCTGCTCCTCCACATGCAGCTGCTGGGTGACCTTGGGCCAGTCACACTTCTCTGAAGTCTCTCAGCCTCACTCACCTCACAGAGTGTTTGTTGTGGGGGAGGAAGGGAAAGGAGAATGTTAGCCGCTTTGAGACTCCTTCGGGTAGTGATAAAGCGGGATATCAAATCCAAACTCTTCCTCTTCCTTACTGTTGAGGTTCAGGAAAGACCTTGCCTGAAGTGACACTTGTCCCCTTAGTGGTTTGTCTCCTTATGACTGGAAAGTTTATATTGAGCAATAATGTTGTGGAAGATCCCTTTCCCTCTGTGTGTATGTGTATAAACATCTGCAGCAAATGTGGTGAGGTTGCTATGTAGCTCCTAGGCAAAGCTACAAGGGAGACTAGGGATGTCTCTGCTCAAGTTCCCAGCCGAAAGGAGGAGTAATTTAGAAAACAAACAGAATAAAATGTATTCGCTCTTCCCACAAACTTCTTAAACTCAGTTAGGAAACATTTGTAAAGGATAAGGTACAAAACTATTGAATAAATCTTGACAATTAAGATACAAAAATGCATTTGCAGATACAAATATTACTATTCACAGCATCATCTTCTGAGACACCCAGCACGCAGCAGTCCTCCCTCCAATTAGTGAGGTTCCATTTTTAGGTATCGGGGCAAATAGCCAATGAAAGAGGTCTCTCCCATCAACTGGAGCTACGACCTGGCTGATAAACACTTCAAGGACAATTTGAGTTCTGCACCACCAAAAAGAAGAAGATATGCATCCTTTAAAAAAAGGAGACCCCAATCTGTATAATATTTGTATATGGTAATGTTTAAGTATATGTGCAAATTTAAAAATAATTACTATAATTTAAATATAAATACAATACTTCTTGTCATAGTGGGGAAGACACCCTGTGCCTGTTTAGTCTGATGACCAGGAGATGCTAACTGTTGATGGGCAACTTCTGCTCTCCCTTTTCATTCCTTCTCTTTAAACCAGACTTGGGACACTCTCAAATAGAGGGCTGTCCTCTTGACTGCCCTTCAAAATAGAGGACTGTTGGTACACTTTGAAGGTGACCTGGAAACTACAACTAATCCAGAATGCGGCAGCTAGACTAGTGACTGGGAGTGGCTGCCGAGACCACATAACACCGGTCCTGAAAGACCTACTTTGACTCCCAGTACATTTCCAGGCACAATTCAAAGTGTTGGGGCTGACCTTTAAAGCAGTAAACGCCCTCCACCCAGTATACCTGAAGGAGCGTCTCCACCCCCATCGTTCAGCCCAGACACTGAGGTCTAGCGCCAAGGGCCTTTTGGCAGTTCCGACGCTGCGAGATGTGAGGTTACAGGGAACCAGGCAGAGGGCCTTCTCGGTGGTGGTGCCCACCCTGTGGAACGCCCTCCCAGCAAATGTCAAGGAAATAAACAACTATCTGACTTTTAGAAGATATATGAAGGCAACCCTGTTTAAGGAAGCTGTTTTAATGTTTGGTGTTTTATCGCTTTATTATTATTATTATTATTATTATTATTATTATTATTATTATGTTGGGAGCTGTGCAGAGTGGCTGGAGAAACCCAGCCAGATGGGCGGGGTATAAATAATAAAGTATTATTATTATTCACAGTTGAAATATTTATTAATTTTAATTTTTCATCCACATATTTAGGAGGCTTCACAACCACACAACTCCACGCTAATGCTCCATCTGCCTTCGTGTGTTTACTGCTACTAGTTATTTTCTCCTCACCTATTTCAGTCTCCGCCCCTCACAGAAATCAAGGGAGGCTAAGCGAGGTCCATAAATTAAGACAAACAAATTTCAGTGTCAGGATTAGAAACCTGTTTCAGGCAATTGCTTTGTGAAATCACTTTAATCCTTGGACTGAGAACGGGGTATTTTTAGAACGCCAGCTCCGAGCAAAGGGAATTCCACATGCTCACCAACATGTGGCTGTTTTCAAGGCCTGGTGACAGACTGACTCTACAGCAAAACCAGGGGAGCAGGTAATATAACAATAACTGAATGGCGACTGGAATATACAGGAGCTATAACGAAACTGTAGAATAATCCGCAGCTGGGAGGTGAGCATGTGCTACACATAGGGAGAAAAAGCTGGAGACTGAGCCATCGCTAGATCACAAAACAGGCCTAATGTAGAGCACACCCTTCTGTACCCCCTGGTTTCCCAGCCAAGCTGTTCTCCACCCCTCACCTGGCAACATTTACCATCCTCCGATCTATTGTTTTTGCGTTTGTAGTCAGGAAGAGGGTTCTGCAAAAAAAGGTAATCTCCCTTTTTCCAGCAGAGGAGGCAACATGATCTGTCCAAGGTCACAAACAGTTATTCCCCTGATCACCACCCACACTGTCTTTCCATCAAATTGTTTGTTGATTTTAAAAAAAATAAAGGACATTCAAAGGATATTTCGCCGCTCAAAGAATTCTGGGCGTTGTAGTTTACCCCTCATAATGTTACAATTCCCAGGGGCCATTTCTACGGTGCACAGAATTCTTTTGGGGGGGTTCAGAGGAGGTCATATTGCAGTGTTGTTCTCCACAGCAACCCAGAAGGTGGGGTCACCGTTCCCATTTTTAAAAGATACAGAAATTGAGGCTGGCAGATCCTCATATGTGCAAGACCACCTAGTGGGCCCACAGTTGAAGTAATATCTGAAATCAGATCTTATCTTCCAGCACTTGGTACTGGGAACACACTAATCTGAAACCTGGGAGAAACTGATATAATAGCCTATGAATAGTTTTAGCCCTTTAAAAAGCAGCAGTTGCAGTTCTTAAATGAGCAAAATGATAAGACTTATGGGAAGAGAATTTGTCTGGGCTACAAAGAATTCTGGTCCAAGTAAATGTTGCTGCAGCCACTGGATGCCAGATTTTCCTGTGCATGCCATAAATTTTGAGCACTCACAGGCATGGCTTCTCTCAAAGAATTCTGGAAATTGCAGCTTTATGAGGGGGTTTCCTAACAACTCTCAACACCCTTAACAAACTATAACTTTGAGGGAGACCAGGCCTGTTAAAGTGGCATACGAGTGCTTCAAATGTATTGGGGTGTATCCAGTGCTGGTCCTACTCAGAGGAGACCCATTGAAATCAATGGACCTAACTAACTGAGGTCCATTAATTTCAACAGATATACTCTGAGTAGGACCAGCATTGGATACAACTCATGTGGATGTGACCAAAATCTTATGCAGAAGCCTAAAGATTTTTCAGCTTCATCAAACTGTGCCCCAACTATATAGCAGTCTCCATTACTCCCTCTCTACCCAATGGCAATGCAGTATCTGCTAAACTAAAGGATGGAAGGAAAACATACCTGCACATACCTGCACATACCTGCTGTTTCCCTTCTTCTCCCCACACCTCAACCAAAAAATGGCTAGGATTTTCTTTGCAGAACCTCCAAAGAAATTAAAAAAAAAACCAAGCAGAGGTTGGATGGCTATCTGTAATAGATGCTTTAGTTGAGATTCCTGCATTCAGGAGATTAGACTAGATATTATTATTATTATTATCATTATCATTATTATTATTATTATTATTATTATTATTATTATTACTGCTACTACCCCGTCCACCTGGCTGGGTTTCCCCAACCACTCTGGGTGACTTACAGAATATATAAAACATAATAAAACATAAAACATGACCCTTCGGGTCCCTTCCAACTCTATGTTTCTATGAACATCTAATTCCAGACTCTAATTGTGGGGTAGGTGAATATAACAATTAGTGGCCCAGATAGGATACACATCATATTACTATCTTTTTCCTGATTCAGAAAGGAAGATCTGTGTGTTGCTGAAGCAACACAATATGCCTTTAGATGCAGATGGGCACCCATCTGTTTTGGACCATAACTCCCATCAGTCCCGGGCAGCATGCGCTGCGATTTGCAGCCAAAAACATATGAAGGGCACCAGGTTGGGGAAGCCTGGCTTAATGTGGAACAAATCCCTCACTTTTTCCAATATAGTAATTCTAAAGCTTATGGCTCATGCAGCTCCATTCCCTAGCTTCTCTGATCTATCTTATAAACATGCCCTTCTTCCTATAACTACTTAAGATCAAACGATTCAAAGCAAACGTTTTATTATCTATCTACAGTATTTTAGAAAGTTATTTGTTGTGCACCTCTTAAGGTAGTGTAACCAGATTTTGCACGATTATTCCTGAACTGAGATCAAGGAACAGGCTTTTGTCTGTGTTTGGACGATGACGATAACAACAACAAAATTTATACCCCGGATACAATTGGATGGTGTTTTGAATGGAGATGGCAGCATGAACCTTTCAAAACTGTGTGGGTTTTAAGTACTGATTTCAAAACTGCAATGACCTTTTGGTTTCTTAGAATTCCTGAGTAATGCTGGGTATGAGGCTGCTAGTATTCAGTTGTACCGTACTAGTCAATTGGCACCATATACTCAGACTCCATTAACACAAAGGTTCTATGAAATAAGTGGACATCAGCAGTGCATTTGTAAGTGCTCGGCCAAATCACTTTCCAGGGCATGCATCCAATTAATTGAAAATAAGATTCAATGACAGACAGACAATGTGTTCAGTGAGAATGAGGCTTCCTGACGTAGGACAGAATGTCCCTGTTTTCATCTAAGAAATGTTAGGAGGGTATGTAACAGAAGGGGGGGTGGAGTATAGGGCTGTGGGGAAAGTGGCTGGAGAGAACACCTGTCAGTGGGGTTATCAGACTGGGAGTATTAAGAAGGCCTCCTCCAACAGGCATCGGCCCAGCACACACAGAGAGAGTGCACATAGAGATCTCCTGATCCTTCTAGAACTGCAAACCTCCCAAGATGTAGGAGTTTGCTGCAGGAGGGGTGGGGGGAGGATTTTGTGAGCAAAGCCAGCAGTTTAAAGAGCTTAAGTAGCAGGATGGAGAGAAGCATGATTAGCGGGTGCGATTCTGCTTGCCAGCACTTAAGGATTAAACTCACTCGTTCCCCACCTCAGCGAATTATCTTATTCCTCAGAAGAGCCAGGGCTGCACAGAGGAGAAAGGAAAGAGAGGAGTGCATTTTGTTCTTCGTTTATCCCAGCCCTAATGCCCAGAAACTGTGCACAAGGATATACCCGTTTCAATGGCTGATGCTTGCTTCTAGGACTGAGACGAGTGTTCATTTCTTTTCCTCCATGCAAACAGAAAAGCAAACAAAACCCAGAAGCCCACCGTCTTCCCCTAATATGCTGAGCAGCACATCTATTTTGGCCATTGTGCCACTATGTGTGTGGGGGGGGGGGGGGTCACCTCACATTTTCACAAGCTGTGATGATGGCAAAGGCAGGCCTATGGGGCAGTTCATGTGAAAAGCACCAAAGCATTCCTTGAAGATGTTGTTGCATAGGCATGGTCCTCCTGCTATTCCCTTCCTATTGGGAGGGAGGAAGCTCTGCCACCTTTTCCTTGGTGAACGAGAGAAGACTGGTGTCAGAATTCTGTACTCTTCCTGACTGACTGTGTGGGGGAGAAGAGCAGTAAAGGAACAGAAATAGCTGCATCTAATTACACATGCATTTCAGCGATGCCATCTCCATGGTCAGTCCCTAGGCGGCACCTGTTGGGGATAAATGTTATTAAGTTTACTGGGTTGCAGCTGCCAAAATGAGACTAGCTTGTACATTTGGGCCTCAACAAATTCATAAGCCACCTTCCCCATCAGATTGGGTCCAAACTGTTGGGAAAAGATCCATCTGAAGTGTGTGGGTGCTTTGTATACTACTTTTTAAATTTCTGGTTAGTTTTAAGCTGTTAAATTAGGTTAATTTGTATTATTTTATACAAACTTGTGTGGATTGATTTTTTGGTAATTATTTATTAGTGTTATATTTCTAAGTGTGTGTGTGTGTGTGTGTGTGTGTGAGAGAGAGAGAGAGAGAGAGAGAGAGAGAGAGAGAGAGAGAGAGAGAATGGCTATATTTGTTCACCCAATATGTTATGAACCACTTTGGGCACAATTTTGTGAGAAAATGGAATACAAATAAACTGACGGTGATGATCAGCTCTGAGCATTTGGAATATAAATCGAATGAATAATAACTATTAGTTTATTAATTAATCCCCCAACAGGCCTCCAAGGGGAGGAGCTGACTATGAGGCCTCCTTTGGGAATGTGGAATCCTTGCCTAGTACGTAAGTAGAGAGAGCTGTTAGCATCCAATCCTATGAGTAGCCCTGTTCGATCAGAACAAAGGCCCATCGAAGGCAGGCCTTCTGCTTCACACAGTGGCCAACCAGATGTGAAAAGGAAGCTCAGAAGCAGCAGGAGTGGAATAGCTCACTCCCACTTGTGTTCTTTGGCAGCTGCTATTGAGAAATATGCGCCTCCAATACTGAAAGCAGAATACAGAGCTATCAGGACCCACAGCCATTGATAACCTTATTTTTCATGTCATATCCCATTGAAGTTGGTGGTCATCCTTACACCTTGTGGGGGGGGGGGCGAACTCCATAGTTTTAATGATGTCCTTTTATCTGTCCTGAATCTTCCCACATTCAACTTAATTGGATGGCCTCAGGTTCCAATATTATAAGAGACAGAGGAATGCTCATCCACATCCATTTTCTCTGTACCAAGTACCATTTTATACACTATCCTTCCTGTTGCCTGCTCCTCACTCACCTATTTTTCTAAACTAAAAATCCCCAAACGTCGTAGCCTCTTCTCACTGGGGGAGCTGCTATGTTACATCCTCGTGTTGCATAAGCATCTTCCCCTATACCACACGGCGCCACAGCTTGGGTTCAATGTTCTGCTTGGCCAGTCATTAATCTTTGCCATCTTGGGCTTTTATAATTGGATTTCCCAGGTCACATGGCGAGATAAAAAGCCCTCAAATCCACCGTAACAAAATTGGGTTACCCACGAAGACTTAGCAGCGAGTGGGGGGAGGGGAAAAAGAGCACAGAGCAAGGTGAAGAACTCTGATGCTACCTTCTTAGCAGTCTTGGACCAGCTGCCTT